>NC_132782.1:43730000-44030000 GCF_048418805.1 Vulpes vulpes
TTCTAAAGCTGACCCTCATAGGTCATAGCATATCATCGTCACTCAAGAAATATTAATCCATTTCCATCTGCAATTCTATTTTTCTTTATCATTTCCTGAAGTCTGAACCTGTTTTAAAATGCTTCTCTTGGCCCGTTTGCTTCTGAGTAGAAACACAGTCCTACCTTTTAAGACCCTTATTATTGGATGTTAATCAGTTATCTAAATGTGATTGTTCAGGAAGCTGATCTGTAACGTAAAGCATCATATCAAACCTGTTGACAATGGAAACAATAGGAGAATTTCCAAAATGAGGAGAATAATAAAAGCAAAATTATTAAATAAAATTATGATACAGTCACACAGTAAAAAATATCCAAGCACTAAAAACTGTAATTTTTAAGGAACAGCTAATAAAATAATAAACACCCAACAGGATATGAAATTATATTTATTACATAATTCCATGATCAAACATGTGTGTACACAGGCATTTGTATGAACATATGTATATGCAATCGTGTCAAAAGAGAGAAAGGAAATATGCCAAAGTATAAATAATAGTTCTCCCTAGCTTGAGTAATTATATATTGCTTTTGATTAATTTTTTGTTTGGATTTTACATATTTGCTACAAAATCAAGTGCATTTTTTATAATGAGAAAAGGTGAACGTCATATAAATGAAATATATAAAGAAAACAAAACAAAAAATGCTGTAATGTGAGCAAAATGAAGCAATGCTATCATTTGCTTCTTTTTACGCTGAGGTCATAATGAGAATATATATATCTTACAAGGGTTTCTTTAATTTCTATTATACCCAACACTGTAAAATGCTCAAGAATAAAGATCCTCTCAGATTACACATAGCAGAAGTTTCTCTCTGAACATATTTGGCTTCCATGAGAATTCTACAAACACAGTATCTGCGACAGAAGGCTCTAAAGTCAGGGAACAAACTTATCTTAACTGTGTGGGGTAGTGTCTCATTTACACAGAAATCATCCTTTCCTAAATCAAACTGCAGTACCCACATCCCAACCGTTAGTACCAGCCTATCCTCGCACTGTTCTAGGCCTCCTACTTTCAACAGTCTTCCCCCTGTGGCCCTGGGCAAATAACTCGTCCTTTCTGTGCTTTTAAATCCAATATAATGTAGGACAATAACAGTACCCATTTGACAGGGCATTCTTATTTTGAAGATTAACTCGGTTGATATTCCGAAAGCCCATGAGAAGATAATCATAGTATATTACTGATCATGATAACAATGGGTTTTATTTTTAACCTTGACAACCATGTTTAAGGAACAGGAATATAATTGCCTCAGAGACTGGGACTGAGAGTCTGAGTGGCCTCTCACCAAATGTGTGCCAAGAGTCAAACGCAACTTTCACTGACACCAAAGCCCCTACCCATCCTTGAAATCATCACGCAATGGACAGTATTCATAAAGTCACCAACCTACTGTAAGCCAGACACAGAAACGGAGCAATATTGGACAAGACTCAGCTGTTGCCTTGAGTCTAGTGAAGAGAGCAGGGAGGTCTTCAAGTGGTCAAAGTATGGTGGCAAGGATGAGACTATGCAGCTGTAAGAGCAGACAGAAAGGTGCTAAGTGCGTCTAGAGGGGTCGGGCAAAGCTACCTGGGGGAAGCAACACTTCAGCAGAGATCTGGAGTATGAGTCAGAGCCAGCCAGCAAGCCGGTGGGGAACAACAATCGGTTGGCATTTGCTCCCTGGTGTTCTGTGCTGGAACTCTGGAGCTGCCAAAGCTAACTTCATGCCAGGTGACAAATGATCTGAGTGCCCACAGCTGCAGCTGCCGCTTTATACCCTCTCCCTCCTACTTCCATCGTTAATGAGCCTGAGACCAGAAAAGAATACATCTTAGTAACCAAGAGCTCTTCTGTTAGCCTTTGGTCCAGAGATACAAGAAACGTTCTTCACTCCTGTTAACAATACAGCTACAGATCCTTTATTACTTCCCTCTAGCACTTGCTAAAATAGAAGTTTGCTGCTAACTCTCATTTTTTATTCATCTTGGTAGCGGGTTGTTTGTATGCTCATAAATATACTCATTATAAAAAAATACATGATTTTTTTTTCTTCCAGGAACACCTTTAAAGCATGTCAGTGCCCTAAGGTTCCTTAAGGTTAATTCTTGCTGCTAGGAACACTTCTGACTTGCCCTAACTTTCAGCAGTTCTGACTTTGGAACATTCTATCTGCAGTTACACAACACCCCAGAGACACAGGTATGCCAGGAGGTATCTCTTCTCCATGTATCCATGTAAATAGCTTTACGGAGTGAAGGCAAGGTTTGTGCCTTTATAGATATCTCTGCATTTCAAATATTATTTTTAAAAATCTCATTTCAAACACCTGATTTAAAGAGAAGTGACTTCCCCTTTCTGCTGTGACATGTCATTTTCAGTACACAGAGCTTTTAGAAAGACTTCCCTTTTGCACCTTAGAAGTTACTGCTATATGTCTGAATCTGCTTATTTGAATTTGTGAGGAAAAAAAAAATAAGATTTTAATCTTTAGTTAATTGTCAGAAACCCAACTTCAGTGCTGTTTGTGGCTGGCAGCATGTTGAGTTTAATAGGGCGATGCAATAGGAGCATGGAAATGGTTTCTTTCCTTTAAGGAGTTTACAGTTTGGTTGGAAAGGCAAAAGAAATCATGTTAAACTGACTCAGTGACACCGACTATAGAAAGTAGAGACATGAGGACACCAGAGGAAGAAGAAAACTTTTCTCTCTGCTAGGAAAAAGGAATATAATATTGAATCCAGTAGTAGAATATTTTCATTATTGTGTATATTTTGTAGTTGTGTATTTTTGAAAGCCCAGGTTTCCAAGAATAGAGAAAAAGCCCCCAATATATTTTCCAAGGCACTCCATTTGTATCTTTTAAAATGAGCATTTAAAGAAACTTATACGTTCTCCTGAAACAAATTTTTAAACAATGTAATGTAAAGAATCTTGCCAAACTAGCTGTACTATGTAAGAAAAATGTATTTCAATTGTTATAAGAAACACAGCAGCTTTAAGTCAACCACTAGGGGGAAAAACCTGCAGTATACACTGCAGTATACTTCTCTGAGACTGAATATCCAGCTTTATTTGCACAAGATAGGCTTCCCTAATCCATTAGTCTCCAGGCCAAGCCATGCCCCAGGGCTTAGAATAAGTAAAATTCCTGGTCACCAAATCTTCCCATCTCCTCTCATATGGGCTAAAAATAAAGCATTAACAGTATGTTAACAGGATGGAGACCAGGGCTGGTGTGAAAATTTGCCATACTGACACGGATGAGAGAAAAAGCCTGACTCTGTGCTCATTAGCTCAAAGTGAATCAAATCCTGCATGCTCAGTTTAGCTAACACATATAAACCCCATCAATATACATTTTTAAACTGAGAAATCCTACGCTTGCATATTTTTAGAGGAATCATATGAAAGTAAATTACGATATATAAGTCATCATCGCAGAAGAAAGGTCTCTCTTGGGCGAAAGAGGAAACTCCAGGTGTTTGTTTAGCTTTTAATGTTGTTGGTTCAAGGACCCTGTTTGTTTGGCTTTTTTATTTGTTTGACACTATACATGCATTTATAATTTAGTTGAGTGAACCACATTTATAAGGTTCCTTAAAATGTCTATCTGCCTTTAGTATCATCCTTTCAAATGACAAAAGTATATTTTCTTCACTAACTTTTTCACATGTGCCTGACACTGCCCATAAAAGCTACAGATATCATTACACAGGGAAAGAGAAAAGGACTACCTCCGTGTATGGGGGCTGGGACCCCAAGCATGCTACCTCAGTGCCCCCTAAAACCATGGAAGCAAAGAGCTAACAATCCCCTAAGTGATACCTATGCACCCCTCAGAAATACAAAAAGGACCTAGAGAATCGGACCTCTACTAAGTTGCAGACGACCAGACACAGGAGGCATTCAGGTAAGAAGGCAAATATGCACCATAGGGTGCAAAGACATTCCTCAAACTCTTCAACTGTTTCCCTGAGTTTATTTGTTAACTCCTTTAAAAAATGTGAAAAGACGATTCATGTAAAAGGTTAAAAACAGAGGAAGATTTAAACAGCAATAGTGGCTATTCTAGGGGACTTGCTTTTCATTACCGGAGCCATAAGGGGAATCAGCTGGAACAACAGTTGCAAAGAACTGGTAAATTGTGAGGATGTTAATCATTGATGAGTAATAGGAAAGCTAAATGTAAATAATATAAAAGCCTGGCCTTATCCCCCTTTTATCTTTCATTCATTCATTCATTCATACAGTAGATAAATACTTTTTTTTCCAAGAAACTTCTAGGTTCTGAGGATATAATACCGAAAAAGATTTCCATGTCTTGGAATTTATATCTCATTATGGTAGATATACAATAAGGAAACCATAAATCTATTGTAAAGCTTCAGAGTGGCTCGTGCTATTATGCACAACACTCAATACTTTTTTTTTTTTTTAACACTCAATACTTCTAAAACAGTTCTTAATGCCTATATTGTTAGTGATACTGGGAATGAACTAATGATGAAAATCCAATATGGTCTGCCTGACATTCAAGGCCTCTCTAATACCTCCCCCTCTCCTCCACCACACACAGACACCTGTTTAACATTATCTCTTACTGCTCACCCCCCCATCCCACCCCCCAAGATCGATGAAGAAAGCAATACCCAACATAAATCCAATTCCTGACTGGACATTATCTTTACTCACCAAAACTAATCTTTCCACGCATCTCTCGAGAGGGGCACCTTATAATATAAAGTCCCTAAGTCAGATTTCTTTCTCATCTTAAAAGCTACATACGTTTGGCAAGCACCTCTCTAATAGCACTTGTTCTGGTTTGCTATTTTACTATATACTCAAGCTCATACAAATGCCCATCCTAGTCGTTTGACTGGCAACTTTTTGAGGGCAGGGATTGTTTCTAACCCGTCCTGGTATCTCAGGCTTTCTTTGGCATACTATCTTAAACAGTGGGGTGTCCATTCATATTTCTCACGTTGCAATTGTGCTATATTTGCTGTGTGCAATGGGAGAACATAAAATTCAGTACCTGGTTCATGTACAAATCTGTTGCCAAAAAAAATACATACCAGTTTTTAAGTGCCTAATATTAGTTTTAGAGTCATAATACTGAGAGTAAAGCCTCAGCCTCTGTCATTTGCAATGTTGTTCTGAACTTTTGGGTCTTTCAGGCGGCTGACTAGCTTCTACCATAAACTCCCACAGTCAGAACCCGCAAGTTTTCAGAGCTCTTGTGCATTCCAGCTCTAATAATAACCTCAAGTCCAGGGGAATCTATATTTATAAGTCGATGCATTCTATTTCCACATAAGCACTTCAGGGCATATTCTATGTTCAAAATATAAAAACCAAACTTTTCCTCAGAACTGAAAAGCACAAACGAAGTGCACAACTGAATGGAAACTTGGGGAATTTAAAATGCAACACTGAAACAATTCAAAGAATTAAATGCCATTTGAATTCAGATTTATTTATTATCATTATTTTTAGCAATAGATGATCTTCCTACTAAGTCACCCAGATAGAAATACTGTGTGTGATGGTGCGAGAATCCATCCGTACCCAGAGCATGCATGTTTTCACAACTGTGTAATGACTCTGCATGCAGATAACATATGTATGTTCTTGCCTACACGTCCACAACACATATTGACATGGCATAGACCATACAAAATGTACATACACAAGATGGGTATTTTTCATCATCAGCTACACAAGATCTTTCCTTGCACACAGATATGAAAACCATTCGTATTTTACAGGTGTGCCTGGGTCTACACCTATAGGTAAAAGTGATCCAGTATCTAGTCCACCGCAGTTAAACATTTTTTTTTTCCTATTGTCTTTTAAAAGTCATAGCTGGTAAAACCACATGGTAATATGGTTTAGATATACTTTCTTCTTCTTTTTTTCTTTTTTTTCTCTCTCTCTCTCTAACAAAGAAACATAAAAGTATTTTGGTGGCATTACCATGGGTTTCTTGACACCATTAGATCATATTTCCATCCACGAGGTCCTGCAAAGCTTTCACGGTATCATGTGGGAAGAGCAAAGGCTGCGACCTCACACCGCCACGACCCAGGTGCAAGTGAAATGGGTGCACACGCAGGCACAGTGAGGACACAGAACGTCCGCACACAAAGAACCGTCCCGCGGGTCCCACCCAGCACAATCGCAATTCAGTAGTTTTCTCCTGCACGTACCGGCTCAGCCGCCCGCGATCCGTGCTGCTTGGAGACGCTACCGAGCAACGTACGCTCCAACTGGCCGCCCGCTTAAGTTCTTCCCTTTTGCGCTCAGAAGTGGAAACCCCTGGACAGTGAGGGACGCCCTGTTGCAGCTGCTCCGGGCCCTCGGCACCCACCTCCGAGGCGAGCTGGGTTCAGCCCCGGCGCGCACGGCTCCCAGTCCCCGCCCGCTGGCGAGCGGTCGGCCGCGCGGAGAGCGCGCGCCAGGGCGCCACCTGGAGGCGGCTCGAGGCAGCTGCGGCGCGCTCAGAGCAACCAGGTGGGACCAGAAGGCCCGCAAATTCCTAGCCAAATAAGCATCCTGTTTTATTCACACTTTCCTATGCATTTTTTTAAAAAAAACAGAAAGGCAGGAAAAGGGGAGATGGAAAGTAGAAGCAGAAAGCGTCAAACAACCTGACCATAAAGCAATGAGTTATCCTGAACAGAAAGGGACAGCAAGTCAAATTAAAAATAAATAAATAAATAAATAAATAAATAAATAATAAAATCTAAGGCTGAAAAAAAAAATTCTAAATGCAAGAAAAGGGAAGATGGAATGTAAAAGTAGAAAGCGTCTAACAACCTGACCATAAAGCAATGAGTTGTCCTGAACAGAATGGGACAGCAAGTCAAATTATAAATAAATAAATAAATAAATAAATAAATAAATAAATAAATAAATAAAATCTAAGGCTGAAAAAAAAAATTCTAAATGCAAGAAAAGGGAAGATGGAAAGTAGAAGTAGAAGGCATCAAACAACCTGACCATAAAGCATTGAGTTATCCTGAACAGAATGGGACAGCAAGTAAAAAAAAAAAAAAAATTCTAAGGCAAAAGACACGTATCTATGTTTAAAGACAAAAGGAAGATGTAAATTTTTAAAAAGGTTAAAATGCATGCCTTTCATTATCTATTCATTTTTAAAATTAGTCTAATTATTACTTTTCATTTCATCAGAACTTTTTTTTTATGGTCTCTGTCTTTTGTTGCCTGTGAATGTTTGGATTTTTTCATACTTCACAGTGAAAACTGCGATCTCGTCTATATACAAATAACAAGAGGTGACAAATTTTGTTTCTTTTTTTCTTTCCTTCTTTTTTTTTACTCATCTCAAAGGAAAATAATTAACACTGGATGCTATCAGAAGTTACTGGGGGCTTGGTGTATAATAACAAAAAGGAAGTGTTCCAAAAGAGAGATCTATGCCTCTGAACTAACAAAGTGCAAGCGTGTTAAATATGCTTTTATTACTTGGGAAAAAAAATTGCAAACCTTACCTCTGGAAATGTTTAGTGTGTTCCTTTTCAGGGCATTAGACTGACTTGAGTATGAAAACAAGAAAAAACAATTTTGGTTATAGTTCATTTGATAAGGTGTTCATAGGACTTAAACATTTCAACAAAAGCTCCTTGAATTAATTTCCCTCTAAATATCTCCCCTAAGCTTCTTTCCATTAAAGAGGATAATTTGTATACCTGAATGAGATATAAGCTTAATTAATTAATTGAATAGAGCACTTAAAGGCTTATCTGCTGTGATATGCATTTAGAAATGTGATTATTGAATGTTTTGTTATTCCCTACAGATCAAAATGAACGTGATTGTTATCCCCATCCCCCACTCCACCTCATTCCTAGTTCCACCATGCAACAAGATTTGGGATTTCACTCTTCTTTTAAAATTAAAGCGCGTCTTTGAAATGATTTAATAAAGGACCCAGCTATAGTGATTGTATATTTTTCCAGCCAAATGTGGACCAGGGCTTGATTATACTCTGTGTGGGTGTCCTTTTGGGAAACAAAAATTCTTAATCACTTCAATTTCAAATCGGTGTTTGAGAATTACTGGCAGGATAAACATAGAAAAAATATTTCATCAGTATTTCATCTCAAATGTTTATTTTCATGTATTCGATAAATGCATGTATTAGCTTTTTGAACATATACCATTAAGTATTTTCTAAAATGGGATCCCTGGGTGGCTCAGCGGTTTAGCACCTGCCTCCAGCCCAGGGCCTGATCCTGGAAACCCAGGATCAAGTCCCATGTCGGGCTCCCTGCATGGAGCCTGCTTCTTCCTCTGCCTGTGTCTCTGCCTCTCTCTGTGTGTCTCATGAATAAATAAAATCTTAAAAAAAAAAAAAAAAAGTATTTTCTAAAGTAAGATTTTTTTCTTTTAAATAGAGATATTATGTACCAAATATTCGAACTATAATTTTAATGAGTTTGTAAAGTCTCTAAAAATTAATGTGCTGAAGGGATTAAAAAGAATGTTAACTCTTTATGTCTCTATACCCTCAACTCTCAGCACTCTGAAATATGAAAACATATTAGTTAACTAACTGACTCCTAGATTATATGATTTATATGCTGTACTGTGGTTTGGGTTATATAGAACTTCTTAGGCAACATATTCAAATATACAGTTTAATATTGCAAACAGAATAAATAGCATTTGGGAACTTACAAATGATAAGGTATTCAGTAGTGACCAAACACAGATATATCCAACTTTTACAAAGTAAAATGTGGTACATGAACATTTAGATGTAACAAACAGATAAATTAGGGGATAATTCTTCCTACCATAAATGTTTTGACCTTTCAAAATCATTCTTTAAGTAAAACCTCCCCAGTACTTATAGAATGATTTTAATGAAAAATAAAATAACTACTTGCATGCACAAACAAGAAAGTGAGACATTAATGAGGCGGAGACATATAAATTTCACAGCCAAAGATACTGTGTCTATGTCATCAGAATAAAAAGCTGAAAATGATAGGAGTTGATGTCAAATGCAAAAGAGATAATTATGTGGCTAGGGCAAGAGGAAAAGTAGGGTGGTAATGTGTTGTCTCCTGAAAGAAAGTCTAAAGTTAGTCTTAAGACACTGAGACAGAATAAAATATTCCAAAAAAGAGTAAATTCCCAAAAAAGAGTATACTTAGAAGTAAATGAGGAAGCAAAATATTTCTATTTCTACAATTTAACATGTAAAATTCAAAGAAAGCAAAAAAAAAAAAAAAAATCCAAGTCAAAGATCCCACATGGGGTCTAAAGGACTAAAATAACATGGGGCCCCTAAATATTTGTCTTTTCCTGTGAACAAGGATAAAAGATCTATGTTTCTGTTCTATGGCTAGTTAACAAATCATCACAATCTTAGTGTATTAAAACAAAGCTCATCTATGATCTCACACTTACTGTAGGTCAGCAGTCCAGGCATCGCTTAGATGAGTCTTCTGCTCAGTCTTACAAGGCTATAATCTGGGTAGTAATTGGGCTGTGTTCTTTTCTTTCTTCTTCCTTTTCTCCTCCTTCCCCCCTCACCTCATCCCTCTTCCTCTTCTTCCTTCTTCTCCTTTTATTAATGTGAACCAGAAATGTTTATTGCAGAAATTTGATGAAGGTTCCCATTGGGTGGCCCCTGCTGAAGTTGGACTGGGGCCCTCCATCCAGGGCTGGGCAGGTGAAATTTGAAAAGGGTGAAGGAATATGTCTGGGCCCTGGGCCTTGGAGATACAAGATGATATTGGGGGCTAGGCTTCAGGTGACGCCTGTAGCCTCCAGCTCCATATTCAGAGACCTCACTATGCCATCCTCTACCTCTATGGAGAAGCTCTTAAGCTGGTGATTTCCAAAGACAGACACCAATGGATCATCTAGTAATGAATCTGTTTCCTTCCCAAAAGTCCCAGTAGAGTTAGACAAGAGCCTAACCTTGCCTCCTTAGTTGTGAGCTGCTCCTCACTCTTCAGTCACAGAAACATCATTAACAGTCATGTAGACATGCTACCACCTGGACCCCCTTGGCCTGCAGAGCCTTAGCCTGCTCCCCAAACACTGGCAGGTGGGCCTTGGAACAGCCTGGGGTAAAGACCCCAAAGATTCCAAACAGCACCCCCTTCTGCCCTTGAACAGCTCTGCCAGGTTCACCTTGTTCCCAGGTTCTCCTTCAAAAACCACCACGGAAGGCATCTCCCACCTTGATTGGGGCCATGGCTGAGGCAGGGTTGCTGAAAGTGTAAGCCCCACCAAGCATCTATTCCCAGCTTTTTTGCCGGCACCCTCCCTGCTCCTGCCTCCACCCATACCATACAGACCAATAGCAGTGGCCCAGATAAGAACTGAGCCTGCCTGGCTGCCCAGAAGGTGCAGTCCAGCCAGCAGCATGCCCATTCCAAAGCAATGGGACTGTGTTCTTATCTGGAGACTTGGTTGGGGAAGAGTGTGTTTCTCTTTTTTTTTTTTTTTTTTAATTTTATTTATTTATTCATGAGAGACACAGAGAGAGACAGAGGCAGAGACACAGGCAGAGGGAGAAGCAGGCTCCATGCAGAGAGCCCGATGTGGGACTGGATCCCGGGTCTCCGGGATCACGCCCTGGGCTGAAGGCAGCGCTAAACCGCTAAGCCACCTGGGCTGCCCAAGAGTGTGTTTCCAAATTCAACCAGGTTGTTGGAAAAATTCATATCTTTGGATTCTTTAAGGCCACCAGGACAATGGGTCTTCATTTTAGGGAAGGCACCAGTCTCTCTTTTAAGGATATTCACCCAATTAAGTCAAGCTGACCCATAACAATCTCCCTTCCAATTCACTCAAAATCACTGATTTAGGACTCTGACTGCATCTGCAAAATCCCTTAACCTTTGCCATTTTCTACTGGGTAAAAAACAGTCACAGGGTCCACCCACACTAACTATAAAGATGAGCTTAGCAAGGATGTGACACACTGGGGGTCACCTTAGGGTGTGTCCACAACAGGATCTCTATAAAGGTACATGGGATTTCTTACTTACCATTCAAAAGCATAAGTGGAACAGCCTGGGGAGAATAAGAGTGCAAGGTCATTTTGCTGCCTTTAGGATCAAGAAACAAATAAGGATATATTTATTATAGGAGTTTTGTAGATGCACAGTGATATCTAACAAAGAAATATAACAACAACAACAAAAAAACAGAGAAGCCATCTTGTCAGGAAGGACTTGGACACAGAAGTTTGATGCACTGAATTGGGGAGTGATGTCAGACTCATGAGCAGGACTTGGGACAACAGAGAGCACAGGTGCCGATCTGGCTGCAATGGCTTTATGTACTAGCCATGTTTGTGTTGCCTGGCTTCCTGTCCATAGCCCGTCACACCTAATCATCCATGCTGTGACCTGGCTCAGCCTTATTAGACCAGGAATATATACCTGGCCAAAAAGAATATAACCAGAGACTGGCCAGAAACGTATGGTCTGTGTGGCCTTACTGGAAAAAATAAGCCTGTCCAATTAAATTTTCAGGAATTTGAACTAAAGTAAAAGAGAGAAGTTGCCAGTTGGTGGAGAATACTGCAGCTGAAAGGCCATGTAGCAATTATGAGCTGTGTGCTAGCCGATGCAGAGAAAGCAGCTTAGCAGAAGGGGAAAAAAAAAAAATGGTGCAGACTCAAAAAAAGAAGTGGAGATTAGAGAGAACATTCATTCATTTAATGCCTCTAATACATTCGTATAGAGTTCCTATTATGTACGGGGCACTGTTCTAGGTGCCAGGAATACCGCAATGAATAACACAGAGTGCCTGTTCTCATGAAACTTATTCCTGTAGTGGGAGAGAGACAGTGAAAATGCACAAGCATATAAATTATATTTCATCAGGAGAGAAAACTGTGGGAATAAAAATAAAGCAGGCCATGAAGTTTAAAAGTAATGGGGGAATTGCTATTTGGGGTAGCATGGTCAGGGATGCATACTTGATTATGTCCTTTGAATAGAAACCTGAGTGCGGTGAAGATGCCAGCCAACCCTGCTGATAATCATGAAAAGGGTACACTGGACACAGTGCACAGTAGACGCAAAGGCTCTGAAATCGGTGTCTGCTTGGAGAGTCAGAGGAATAGCAAGAGGGGGAACATGCCTGCTATAGTGGGGGCAAGAAAGCAAGTGAGAGGGTATCCAGGCAGACATGGAGTGAGCAACAGGATCACACAGGGCTTGTGAACCTGTGTCAGAAATGCTAGCTTTTACCCAGAGAGATGGGAAGCCGCTAGCGGGTTACTGGAAGATAATATCAGCCTTACATTTTTAAGAATCATTCTTGCTGCTGTAGAGAACAGATGGGAAGTGAGGGAGGTGACAGGGAGACCATGTGGCCCCTGAGAGATACAAAGTGTGGCCTAATTTCCAATTATGTCCCCCATGAGGCCTGGCTGTACTTGTTTCAGTCCTTGAATTTCCATGAGATAACATTGCAAATCCTTTTTTTAACCCTCCCCCCCCCCGCCTTAAACCAGATTGCCAAGGACTCTAATGAATGTTAAACATATTCAAGACTTGGGTATTTTGGGTTTTTATATATTTTGGCATAAGAGCTAAAAGGTAGTAGAATTTTTAAAACATGTTACCTTTTTTTATAAATTATAGAAAGTGCTTGCACATTGGGGAGTTGACGTCAGACCCGTTAAATTGTTGAACAGAATTATTTTTCCGGGGCACTGGCTTAAACCCATACACAAAGGTCAGTTCCCGAAGATGATTTATCTGATCCTTTGTGACATAAATGTTTCAAGAGTTTCTAACTCAATGAATATTCTCATCCAGTATCAATAAAATAAGTATAATTAGTTTTTATATCTTTTGGATAACTATTTTGTTATTCGATGAGCCTTTGAAACTAGGTATGTCTCCCCTTTTAGAGACAAAACAATTTAAGACAAAACAATGCAAGATTTTTATAAAGAATCCATTAATTTTTCATTTTCTATCCTCCCAACCCACACACATACAGAAACACACGTGCATGTGTATCATTTTTATACGTATAGGTACTTTTTGGCTACCTTTTATGGGATTTCCAATGAAATACTACTAAACCAGCCATAAAGTGTTTCAAAATGGGCAGAGGAGGGAAGTTAGTAAACACTCTGTCACCATCTTAATAACATAAGACATTTTACTACTACCTTTTCAATGAAAATATCTAACTAATACAAGAAATTAAAAAAAAAACTAGTTTAAGGTCAGACTATCCTATAAAAATATTAAGGCTGCATCAAACACATCCCCAAATAGACAAATATTCTTTATCTTTTATTTGTATTTTTGGTAATGCTTCTATAAGATATTTTATATTTTTTGGATAAGGGTAAATTAATAGCATTATAGGTTTTTATATTATTTGATAATGTTACCATTATTATAAAACAGTTAATGGTATCTCAGTTGCGCCATGTTTATTAAATTATTGCACTCTTTTTATTTATAATATTTGCTAAAAATAACATTTTTAATAAACATTTCCCCATTCACCAAATTCTTAAAAACACTACCATTAGGAAAATAAAATTCAGACCATTCATCTGTGAAAGAAGAGTATTTTGTTAGATATGAAAGGAACGAAATCGGCACCCATGGAATCATACATTTATCTTTAAATGCCCAAATGTGAGCACACACACACATCAATTTCAACACACAAGAGACAGATACATTTAAGAGAATCACTAAACATTAACAACATAGAAATGTGAAAGGAGATTTAGATAGAACACAAAAGCTAAAAGAAGCTATGTGCCTAAGTAACTCAGCAGAGTGATACAGAGGAGGCAGCCAAATTCAAAGAAACTTTACTTTTTTAGATTTAAGTCACTTTAAGAATTGTTAACATTCAGATATATATTCAGTGTTTCATAACACTCTTGTTCTATTCTTAAAATGCAAAGTTGTACATAATATTTCCATTATCTGAGGTTTCCAGCACACAATCATATTAAGCCTTTTATCTTGTGGCATAGTTGGTGGGAACAAATTTTTCATCAGGCTTTATACTGAAATCAGCCTCATTTAAAAATAGTTATTTCATATTCATGTTCTCAAATAGCTTTCAAAAATTCAAAGACCAGGGGAAATTTGATTTGACTTATAAATATCTATGGGTATTGTTTAGCCTTGCTGGCCTCTTTAGCCGATGCCAATACTATTCCTCTATGATGCCGTAGTGAACTTTAAATTAGTAGATTAAGAGGACACATATAGAACTTCAAATAGGGTTCCAAAGGGATGGAAACTTTTCCATGAAAGCTGGTTAAAATATTTTAAGTATTTCATAATTAACTTCCAAGCATTATAATGTCCTTTAACACTTTGTCACTTTAGTAGTTACCATAAATTCTATTCTATAGTTTCAATTATCTTCTCAATTTAAATGATGCCTTCTCCAGCCTTCACTCATCTCTTGAAGATTAGTTCTACGTTTCTACCTGCCAGGTGAGTTTCTCTTCATACATAAAAACCAAACTCAAATAAGTAGGAAGTTCATTACCTTAGAATTGTATACATATTCTCAAGGGGGTAACTAAGTCTATTCAATGGGAAGTAAAAGAAAACATTGTTTAAGTTTGCTTAAAATTGATTCTACCAATTAGATTTGTCCCAAAACAAGAACAGCTGTCCTGCAATATACCAACGTCCACATCACAGGCAATATTAAGTAATACTCTGGATAACAATTTGGCAAAAGATAGTAAAATAGGGATGTGCCTATCACATAATTGGTCAGACTTGATAATCTTTCAAGTCCCTCTAAATTCTGTGAGTCCGTGATGTTGTAACCTTCTTAATTCTGTGAGTCCATGATGTTGTAAAATTATTCTCATTTTCTTTTCTCATCATATATTAAAAAAGAAAAACTTCCTTCACTGCTAAAACTTACGTGATTTACCTCTTTCCACTACATACAATACCTATTCATTATTTCCTGATGTATTATTCAACAGTTTAATTCATTTCAACAAATATATTTGATTAATTTCCCCTTATCTTGATCTTTGAAGATTTTTTTTGTCAGTAGTTTTAATCTTAATATCTACAATCTATTAATTCCAAATAATTTTAGAAAATCTCTTATAAAGGAAACAATAACTTTCTAGGCTTAATCCAGACTACAAATAAAAACTTGCAAGCTTTGTTCATATTAGATAAACTCTGGGAGTTCTAAAATAGTTCATTTAATCTTTGAGATTAAAACACATGTTTACTTCAAAGATAACCTAAGGTTTCATTAGGTGGAAGCATACAAAGTGCTTCTAAAATGTTTAAGTGAAACAAAATAGAAAAGATTAATGTCTGAGTATCTTGTAACTTCTTCTTTATATGTATAGCCTGTTAGTTGTAATGACAATGCAGGTATTACAACATGTTGATTCACTAAATTTTACAGGATGCTTTCAAAAAAACAAAGTTACCAATGGGTTTGGAACTTCTACAAAATATAAAACCTTTCAGACATGTTTCTTCTATGGAGTTCTAAAAAGATATACACAAATAAACATGTAAGTATGTAACCTTCCGTCTGAATTGTTCAATCCTTTGAATTCTTTCCATAAATACTAACAGCTAATTTCTGTTTTATGTTTTTATTTGCTTAATTTTTTGCAGACCAAATTTTTATTTGCAAAGCTGTATTGTGTAACTATATATTCAATTGTTTCAAAGGTGGTATCCAAAGTTGCTCAGATGAAGATATAATTATCAAGCATGTCGTTTGTCAGCCTGAAAATTATTTGGAATGGACCTGAGAGAGAGAGAGAGAGAGAGAGAGGTTTTTCATAACTGCCTATATAAAAACAGATGAATACAATATATAGATGACTTAGGTATACTATATGTAATCATAAATTACTGCAGAGTTTAGAACTTTCTAGGGTGAATGCTCCATTGTAAAAGAAACTCTCCTTAGATACTACCTTAGATAGTATTACATCTTTCAAAAGTGTATTTATTTTTATTTAAATCACAGTGAGTAAAATACATGCTAGATAAGAAAAATATGTCTACTTTATTCATTTTAATACCAGTGTCGCTCTCTGGAAAATGATAGAATAGTTAAAAGGAAACTGAAAAATACTGCTGTCCTTGGAACTAATATATATATATATATATATATATATATATATATATATATATGACATATATATATGTCAACCAGCAATATATTTAATTACCTTCTATATGTTATCTCTATGTTTTCCTTTTATTCATTATGCATCACCAATAAAGAAGAGTTTTATCAAGATAGTTCTTCCTTTTTGCGATATAAATTGCTTGATTAAAATAAAACTATGGGCATAACTTTGCAGAATGCTCTAAAAAGTTACAACAAATAATTGCTCAAAGGCCCATCACAATCACTTACCCTACAACATTTTTATCTGACCTGAAATATTTATTATGTTGGAAGTATTTACTTTAAACACTAACAATCCATCTAACTATCCAATCTTCTGTAGCTCCCCAGTACCATCAGACCATATCAATATCTATCTGCTCAGAGTAAATATCTTAACACAGAGTTCTCTTATCAACAAATAACCTTGAAAATCAAGTAAAATGAAAAAAAAAAGTTAAAGAGATTCAGCTATTTTAGGAATGATGTTGGCTGATTTCTTTTAGGGTTACTCTAATATCCTCCAGCCTTGAGGCTCAGGGGCATGTGTGTGATTTCACACTTGCCCACGTAGAATATGGTGTACTCAGGAGTGATTCTCCTCGAATTGAGCAACCACCTGAAAAGGCCAGAAACAACTCTATGACTCATCAGCCTACTGATGTAGCTTTAGTCTCTCCTAAATCAGACTGATTTGTTATAGGGATGGACCTTTTTCACAGCCTTTCCTAGATATATCTTTTTATTTTCATTTTTTTAAAGATTTTATTTATTTATTCATGATAGACAGAGAGAGGCAGAGAGAGAAGCAGGCTCCATGCACCGGGAGCCCGATGTAGGACTTGATCCCGGGGCTCCAGGATCGTGCCCCAGGCCAAAGGCAGGCACTAAACCATGGAGCCACCCAGGGATCCCCTAGATATATCTTTTTAAAACTCAGTTTGGAGACCTTGTAAGTAAAAAATCCAAGACAGATATTCTTCTCTTATCCATGTCTTCACATATATAAAATTCACATTGAAGCATTTATTAGCCAAGAAAATACTGAGGAGCATTTAAACTTTGTGTCAGTAGATTTGAGGAAGTACATTTAAAAAGTATGGGGCGGGGGGGGGGGTGGTGGGCACCTGGGTGGCTCAGTCAGTTACGCAACGGACTTTTGATTTCAGCTCGGGTCATGGTCTCAGGGTTGTGAGATCAAGCCTGGCTTCCGATCGCACAAACTCTACTTGAGATTCTCTCTCTCCCTCTCCTCCCATCTGCCCCTTGCACTCCCTCTCTCTCTAAAAATAAATAAATAAAATATTTGAAAAAGAAAAATAAATAAAAGCATATGTTTTATCATGTTGCTTTCACCACTTTCTAGGTCGCTGGAGATGCCCTATTAATCTAAATAATCTTCACATTATTGTGAAGAGCAAATGGAAGCGTTATGTTTAAAAAGCAATCTAGGGGATCCCTGGGTGGTGCAGCGGTTTGGCGCCTGCCTTTGGCCCAGGGCGCGATCCTGGAGACCCGGGATCGAATCCCACGTCGGGCTCCCGGTGCATGGAGCCTGCTTCTCCCTCTGCCTGTGTCTCTGCCTCTCTCTCTCTGTTTGTGACTATCATAAATAAATTAAAAAAAAAAAAGCTATAAAAAAAAAGCAATCTAAATGCATTTATGCACAACCAACACAGTTGCCATCCTGAACTTGGCTAATATACGTACAGAATCCAAAGCAATTCCACAGGCCCTTGGTTTTCACTATGACCAGTTCCATCTTCTCTCTTTTAATGAAGGTGATACAGACACTAGACTTGTATAGTATGCACATAACACACAGTAACAATGATGTGACATAAAGAAAATGCATTAAATAAAGGCTAAAATCATACCTCCAGGCCTGTTTCTCAAAGACTTTCATATATACATATATATATATATAAAAGAGTATTCTTTGCAAGGTTTGAGTTAGCTCTTTTGAGAGCTTTTGCAAATAGGGTTGAGGTCAGTTTATGTCTACCTTATACCAGTTACACAACTTTGCTTGTCTCGGACAATTGATTCCATTCACTTCGTTTAGAAACGGCAAGAGGTAACAAAGATGATTCCTGGGACTACTTCGTATTCAGTTTGGAAGTTCGTGCAAGATTGCCCTCTCTCCAACACAGTCACTGATGAAAGGGATCTATTAAAAAGAACTGCGTTGGTTTACACTGCAGACTGAATGGAGCATTAAACGACTGCATTAGTGTGACTGCAGTGGGGGTAACGGTCGCCTCCAGTGAGTACAGAATGTTGTAATGATACTTTCACATACGTGCAGGAATTGCTCAAACGTCCTCATTGAATTTGTCACGAACTGCTATCCAGCATCTCCCCAGCTAATGCCCCTCAAACACCTCCCCTCACTCTCAGTTTTATTTCCCTCCGTCTTAGCGAGTGTAAACAGATCAGGAAATCCGTGTACTTCCCAAATGTCACCTATGTATCATGAAGCGGGGTGTGCGAGGTGGGGGTGGAGGGGGGGGCGGGGGAGGGGGAGGGGGAGGGGGCTGCAAGTCGCTTGCAAACAGCTTCTTCGGAGGCGTTTAGCGATACCGCCCAGCACGAGAGCTCGGAGGCTCGGAATTCGATGACCCCGCCCCAAACCCCTAGGGCCCGGCCTGTAATTTTCCGAACGGCGAGCTCTCCCGTGCAAATAAAAGTTAAACATCAAGCCACCAGATAGCAGAATGCTGACTTGCTGCCACTCGATTTTACAGGGCTTCTCTTTGTGGGGCTGCCAGATTGTGACCGATAAGGGGGGGGGGGGCATGAGAGAGAGAGAGGGAGAGGGAGAGGGAGAGAGAGAGAGAGAGAGAGGGAGAGAGGGAGAGAGGGAGAGAGGGAGGGAGAGAGAGGGAGAGAGGGAGAGGAGAGCGATCACTTGCTTCCTGCTCCCCAAGCAGGGATCTGCCTGCGATGCGCGGCGAGGGGACTGCGGCGGCTGCTCCACACAGTTGGCGCGGAGGAGGGGCCGGGGGTGCGGGCGGGGGGAGGGGGCCCCGGCTGGCGGCGGCTCCGGCGATGGGCTGATCTGGGGGCTCCCGAGCGCCGCTCCCCGCGTGCGCGATTTGGGGGCAGCGGCTGATGGATTTGCATTCGGGGTCCGGCCCGGCGTCTCGTGTACCGCCTCCCCGAGCCCGACCTGGAGCTCCCGCCTCGGGTGCAGACGTCGGTAAGTAACGTGGGATCCGCTTCCAGTTAACCGCCGAGGCCATTCAAGTGGCACTTTTAAAGCAGGTCAGTCCTGGAAGATGCCGCCGCCGCGAGCGTCTCCTTGGCCTGAAAGGTTCGGCGCGGCCCCCCGCCCCGCCCCCCGCCCGCGCCCGCGCCCGCCCCCCCGCCCGCGCCCGCCCGGGAAGTGAGGGTGCTCGGTGCCGAGCGGTGCCCGCAGGCCCGCTTCACCTTCGGGCTCCGCCGGGGAGCTCCCAGCGCCCACGTCCTATGTGGTGTGGACAGCCGTGCCGTGGGGGCTGGAGCCTCTCCTCCCCCCCACCCCCCACCCCCTTCGCCGTCTGGCCAATGCTGGGATCTGGGATCTAGTCGCCCCCTCCCCGCCTCCTGCCCGCCCCTCCCCACCCCCTCTCTCCTCTCCACACCACCCACCCCCGCTCCCACCTACCCAAAGGGTCAAGAGCAAAGCGCCGCCGGGAGAAGGTTAGGGCTAGTCCCACCTCTCCAGATCGGAGGAGGAGGCCTCGGGCAGGATGCACTGAGTGACCACCTTCCAGGAAGCGAGGAAGAGACAGAAGAAGGAAAACAAAAAACAAAAAACAAAAAACAAAACCCAACCCCAACCGCGGAGACGCAGCCGGGCAGTCGCGGACCGCGAAGCTCGAAGCGCATCGGGGGCGCCGCGACCTGGAGTCGGGAGCTGCGCCCGAGGACGCCCGCGGAGCCCGCCCGGCCGGCAGGGGCCGCGGGGACCGTGGTCGTGCGCTCCCCGCCGCCGGCCGCGTCAAGCGAGGTGAGCGCCCCGCTCGCCCACGGGCATGCAGCGACCACCTCCCCGCGAGCCTCAGAGGTGCAAGCACCTAAAAGGATTACAAGCGTGACGCGGTGGCCTTGCTCAAAGTTGGCGGCCGGGAGGCGGGGAGGCTGCGGGGCGACGGCGACGGCGCGATGGATACAATCGAGCCTCCCAGAGTTCGCAGCCCGCGCCGGGGCCCGGAGCGCTCCGCACCCCTCGGTGCTCGGCGCCAGCCTTCCCCACTTGGCCGCGTTGAAACCGGTGTTGCTCGCGTGTGGGATGCGCCTTTGTGGAGGATCTAGAGTTTTGGCAGCGGCGTCTTCTGTACGTTCACAGGTGCTTGGAGGGGGAGGGGAGGGGGGGCGGCTGCATTTTGGAACCGGATCCCTCGGTGTCAGGACGACGGCCGCAGGGACGGCGCTGGACGCTCGACGCCCTCGGACCCCGTCCCGGGGGAGGCCACCGTAAGTAACTCCGACGAGTGGGCCAGTGTCGGAGCGGAGGGCCCCTCCCCCGGCGGGTCGCTCGCTCGGCTCGTGGAAGGAGGAGAATCGGCTCAGGCTGCGTCGTTTCCCGGGTCTGAACGTGCCCATTTCGTGCGTCTCGCCTGGAGACGGCCGATTAGCCCGAGCGTCCGTAGAAGGCTCGCACCTCCTCGGACAACGAATGATGCAGCACTTTGATCATCCGTTCTGGGGGTGGTCGTCTTGCTTCCATATTGGAATATTTAATCTTAGACATGGGGAGGCGAGTGGGCCCGGGGATCGGGCAAAGGGGAGGGGAGATCGGGGGGGAGCTCTGCGGGGAGAAAGGGCTCCTTGTCCTCCCCGCGGACAGAGGATGCCGAAGCTGCGACCCGGGGCTCCAGGGCCCGCGCCCCCTAACTTCTGGAGCTCTTCCTGCCACTTAGACACGGCACACGGGGCGAGGTAAAGGGAAAGGAAGGGGCGAAGCAGCCCTTCGGACGCGGGCCGAACCCAGAAGTTGAGGCGATGCAGTTAGGGAGAGCGCAGGGGCGATGGCGGTGACGGCCGAGTGCCGCCGGGCCGCCCCGGGAGGCCGCCCCGCTCCGCAGCGACGCCACCGCCTCGCCGGCTCCGAGGCGGCCCGCGGGACCGTCACCGCCTTCGCGCGTTGGGCGCGGGGCGGCGGGGGTGGGTCGGCGGCGGGGGCCGAGCATGGGGTTTCGCCCCGGTTCTGGGCTCAGGCTGTCGTCGTGACGGGCGGCTCGGCTGCGACCCGAGAGACCGGGTGGGTCGGGAACGCCGAGGGTGTGGAGCGTTGGGGATCTCGCCTTCCTGCCCAGGGTCCGTAATCGCTGTTTCTAATCTTAGCTACTCGGGAGCGGCGGACACTTGTGTGGTCATTTTAAATGCAAAACACCATGCAAATCGTCCGCGGCTGACTCTTAAGAAACGTTTAGGTCGCATTAGGGGATTTGCATATATCTAGAATGGTAAAGAATCGATAAGTTGTTTTTTTTGTTTTTCTTTGAAATTTGATTTTGTTTAAAAAAGCGCTTTAAGGGAAAGCTCTTCTTCTCTACCCGCTAACTTTGAGTCCGTGGGCACTTGAGGTTCAGTCCAGTTCATCGGCGATCAGAAAGTCCCTCCCTTCCCCAGGAGCTGGTACAGGATTGCTGGGGGGGGGGGGGGGGGTCGCAGGGCCACCGGTGCCCTCCGGTTCCCGCTAACTGGACGCGTTTGTTGCACACTTGCCTGTCCCCAGTTTCCCCGCTGAGCTGCCTTTCCTCCTAGTAGGGAGGGCTGCTCAACCTTCTCCGAGGGTTTCTGTGAACTGTGATCTGCTGGCCTCTCTTCACTGCAATGTCTTTGCTCAATCACCCCCACCCTCACGTCTCCCTATTTTCCTCTTACCCAAAATATCACGGAAAAAAAAATTTGGATCAAAAAAAAAAGATGGGGGTGGGGAGTGGGAGGGAGGTGGAGAGGGTCGAGGGAAAAAAAAAATCTAACCCCTGAAATGCTGCCCCCTATCCTCACGAGGTCTTTCCCGGTAGGAGAAAGTGAAATGTGCCATTGTTACCAAGTGGTCTGCGCTGGCCTGTCTCTGTTTTTAAAAAGGTGGAAGCAGACACATGGCCGTTGAATCCAGGGGAAATCGAAGGCTTTGAGCTGCAGCACAACAAAAGGATTCCTGGTGCAAAGAGATCGAAGCAAAAGGCAGGAGAAACTCGGTCCAAAACGCTCAGGCTGCCCGGGCTCTTGTTCGGGACACCTAAGCAGAATCAGCTAGACCCAGCCCTTCTCCTTTGGGGGACCTTTTATCCCCGTCTTTGGAGGGGAGTGTCTGTGCTATGAAAAGGATGATTCTGAACGATGATCTTACTTTATAACCCGTCTACACTAGACAGGAGCTTTGGAAACTAGAAGAGCAAAACAGTCAGGAGATGATTTCCTTGAGAGTTAAAAATAATAGTAATAAAAAGGGGGGGGGGGAATGCCTACACTCCCACCCACCCCCACCTTCTCCACCAAAGGAATGCTTCCCTTAGGTTGGCTTCTGCTCCGTTTCTTATTTTGACAATTTGTGATCTCGACCCCTCCAGTTTTTTTTTTCTCGTCCCTTAAACGCACACACACGAACTGTATAGTCAAGGGCTTCCCAGTGCTCGTTCCCGAACCCAAGCTAAGCGCGTTCCCTTCTTGGAGCTCATTTTCGTGACGTGGAAAGCCGGATCCAGGGTTACAGCACAAAAAAAAAAAAAAAAAAAAAAAAAGGGCCAGCAGCACAAGAGAAGTCCGGGTTCTGCACTGGGATTGAGCCTGCCTCCCTGCCTGCCTCCCTCCCGCCCTTCCTCCCAGCGCCCAATGATGTGCTGCCGGTACCCGGGGAGAGCGGCGGCGGCGGCGGCGGCGGCGATGCTGGAAGCCTGCTGCAGCCCCTTCTCCTCCCTCCTCTATTGAGCGTGCCAAGCGGCAGTTCTGCATCCTAAAGAAGCCCATTGAAAGGCCCATTGCATTCCCAGCACGTCTCAAGCTTGCTGCTTTTATTTTTTCTCTTCGTCTCCCCCACCCACCCCCTCTATCCCCCTTTGCTTCAGCTTCAGCAAAAGGAAGGGAGGGAGAGGGAGAGAGAATCCTTAAACTCAAGCTTCCCCCCCCCCCCTTCCAATGTTCAATACTTAAAAAAAAAAAATCTCCTGCAAAAATAGGTAAGTCAAAGACATCTGGAGCCTTTCTTAACCTAAGTCTCAGGGACCTGAGAGACAAGAAAAACATTTTTTTTTTTAAACGGTGAGGAGAGAACTTAAGTAGATTTTAATATTTTATAAGAGAGACAGGGAAGACTAACTGATACTGCAATGTAGCTTCATCTGCCTTCTGTCTCTCTCTCTCTCTTTTCATTTAATTGTTTCTAAAAATTGAGCATTGCATGCCCGAGGCGTATTTCTCTTTGCTTTCTCATGGGTCTTCCTTTCCTTACAGCTGTGTACATTATATGCAAGTTGAATATGAAGATTTAGTCTTTTCACTCTCCCTATAAATTATACCGTTGTGTTTTCAGAGGGTTGGCAAAATATTTCCTTAATGTATGTATCTTACTTGTGGAGAGAAAACATATGCTAAAAATTCCGGTATATTTTCATTGCTTAAAAATAATTATTTCATTTTGATTGATATTTCAGTGACTCAGAAAGGGCAATCTAACAAAACTGCATTAATATAATTTATTTATGTACGCATTTTCATATACTGATGATATAAAGCAAAGAAAGAGAGCCATAGAGGAAGGCTCTGTATTATTAGAATAGTGCACAGTATTTGTTTCTTCTGATTGGAAAAGAATGATGTCTTTCTTTGAAATGTAATTCATATGATAGATCATTTACCAGCAGGTAAGAATCAAGGTTTCCAGCCTTTCTTGCCTTTAACTACCCAACTGTCTTCTAACCAGCCACCTGCCATTCCAGCTTTTTACAGGGTTCCTCAGCTGATCTCGAAGGCACAGATACACGTTCCAAACTATGCTCTGCAAGTGTTATAATACAGACACTCCCAGGCTCAGCATCCTTTAGCTATCATCTTTAATTCTGACAACTGCATGAGCTCCTTCTTTAGAAAGGCTAATTACTCCTAAAGGGGTTAAATGGCCAAATGATACATCCCTGTAGAAATTATTTAATTAAAGGAGATGTTAAAAATCTGTGCTTGGGCAAAAGAGGGTGGGGGTATAGTGTGATACTGAGCATACACTATAATTAAGTACACTATGATCATCTCTTAAGCAGAATCTTAAGTTTTCCTGAGAAACCAAGCATCTTCTACATCTCAACATCTGATGTTGGGTAATGGGCTCATAATTTATCACATTCTAATGTAATAACTCTGTGGTGTACTGTGTCTTTTTATGAGTGGAAACCTATAGTTTAAAGGATATCTATGTATTCCCCATCAGAGTTCCAATCAGATTTATAATGGGCACCTCTGATATCAATGTGAGTTTTAGCAGGCAAACAGATGTAATGGCCCAATTCCTGCCATTATTACTGAATCTGCCTATATCTAAAAGGCATCTCTGTATACCAGTCCCTTGATTGCTATAAGAGGCAATGAAGGCTGCTTGTGTTAGTATAATATGCTCTTTACCAACTATGTCTTGGCTCAGGAAAACGTCATCGCATGGCACAATATTTCAGAGTCACCCAAGTTTAAATACAAAACATATTAAGCATGTTGATAGATCATTTGGACTGTCAGCTCAGCAACTGCTAAAGTTTTGTATCATTCTTAAGAAGCTTCAAATGTAGGAGTCAATTAGAATAGTGCATACGAGTAAAGGCTAAAAATCTGCATCTTTATTTCTGTTGCAGTTTTGTAATCAACTACGAACGATGAAACCTTCCATAGCTGAGATGCTTCACAGAGGGAGGATGTTGTGGATAATTCTTCTAAGCACAATTGCTCTAGGATGGACTACCCCGATTCCCCTGATAGAGGACTCAGAGGAAATAGATGAGCCCTGTTTTGATCCATGCTACTGTGAAGTTAAAGAAAGCCTCTTCCATATACATTGTGACAGTAAAGGATTTACAAATATTAGTCAGATTACTGAGTTCTGGTCAAGACCTTTTAAACTCTATCTGCAAAGGAATTCAATGAGGAAATTGTACACCAACAGCTTTCTTCATCTGAACAACGCCGTGTCCATTAACCTTGGGAACAATGCATTGCAGGACATTCAATCAGGAGCTTTCAATGGTCTTAAGATTTTAAAGAGGTTATATCTACATGAGAACAAACTAGACATCTTCAGAAACGACACCTTCCTTGGCCTGGAAAGTCTGGAATATTTGCAGGCAGATTACAACGTCATTAAACGTATTGAGAGTGGGGCATTTCGGAACCTCAGTAAATTGAGGGTTCTGATTTTAAATGATAATCTCATCCCCATGCTTCCAACCAATTTATTTAAGGCTGTCTCCTTAACCCATTTGGACCTACGTGGAAACAGGTTAAAGGTTCTTTTTTACCGAGGAATGCTAGACCACATTGGCAGAAGCCTGATGGAGCTCCAGCTGGAAGAAAATCCCTGGAACTGTACATGTGAGATCGTGCAATTGAAGAGTTGGCTGGAACGCATTCCTTACACTGCCCTGGTGGGAGACATCACCTGTGAGACCCCTTTCCATTTTCATGGAAAGGACCTGCGAGAAATCAGGAAGACAGAACTCTGTCCCCTGCTGTCTGACTCTGAGGTGGAGGCTAGTCTGGGGATTCCCCACTTGTCATCAAGCAAGGAGAATGCGTGGCCAACTAAGCCTTCCTCAATGTTGTCCTCTGTTCATTTTACTGCTTCTTCTGTTGAATATAAGTCCTCAAATAAACAGCCCAAGCCCACTAAACAGCCCCGAACACCAAGGCCACCCTCCACATCCCAAGCTTTATACCCTGGTCCGAACCAACCTCCCATTGCTCCTTACCAGACCAGACCACCCATTCCCATTATATGTCCTACTGGGTGTACCTGCAATTTGCACATCAACGACCTTGGCTTGACTGTCAACTGCAAAGAGCGAGGATTTAATAACATTTCTGAACTTCTTCCAAGGCCACTGAATGCCAAGAAACTTTACCTGAGTAGCAATCTGATTCAGAAAATATACCGTTCTGATTTTTGGAATTTCTCCTCCCTGGATCTCTTGCATCTGGGGAACAATCGTATTTCTTATGTCCAGGATGGAGCCTTCATCAACCTGCCCAACCTAAAGAGCCTCTTTCTCAATGGCAATGATATCGAGAAGCTGACACCAGGCATGTTCCGAGGCCTACAGAGTTTGCACTACTTGTACTTTGAGTTCAATGTCATCCGAGAAATCCAGCCTGCAGCCTTCAGCCTCATGCCCAACTTGAAGCTGCTATTCCTCAACAATAACTTGCTGAGGACCCTGCCGACAGACGCCTTTGCAGGCACATCCCTGGCCCGGCTCAACCTGAGAAAGAACTACTTCCTCTACCTTCCTGTGGCTGGTGTCCTAGAACACTTGAATGCCATTGTCCAGATAGACCTCAACGAGAATCCCTGGGACTGTACCTGTGACCTGGTCCCCTTCAAACAGTGGATTGAAACCATCAGCTCAGTCAGTGTGGTGGGTGATGTGCTTTGCCGGAGCCCTGAGAACCTCACCCACCGAGATGTGCGCACCATTGAGCTCGAAGTTCTCTGCCCAGAGATGCTGCACGTCCCGCCAGCTGGAGCATCCCCAGCCCAGCCTGGAGATTCTCACCTTGCGGGGGGGCCAACGAGCGCATCACCTTATGAGTTCTCGCCCCCTGGGGGCCCCGTGCCACTTTCTGTGTTGATTCTCAGCCTACTGGTTCTTTTTTTTTCTGCTGTCTTTGTTGCTGCAGGCCTCTTTGCCTATGTGCTCCGACGGCGCCGGAAGAAGCTGCCCTTTAGAAGCAAGCGGCAAGAAGGTGTGGACCTTACTGGCATCCAGATGCAGTGCCACCGGCTTTTTGAGGATGGTGGAGGTGGTGGAGGTGGAAGTGGAGGTGGGGGCAGACCAACTCTTTCCTCCCCGGAGAAGGCTCCTCCGGTGGGTCACGTATATGAGTACATCCCCCACCCAGTTACCCAGATGTGCAACAACCCCATCTACAAGCCTCGTGAGGAGGAAGAGGTGGCTGTTTCCTCAGTCCAGGAGGCAGGGAGCACAGAACGAGGGGGTCCTGGGACACAACCACCAGGAATAGGTGAGGTTCTCCTAGGAAGTGAGCAGTTTGCTGAGACACCCAAGGAGAACCACAGCAACTACCGGACCTTGCTGGAGAAAGAGAAGGAGTGGGCCCTGGCGGTGTCCAGCTCCCAGCTCAACACTATAGTGACAGTGAATCACCACCACCCTCACCCTCACCACCCGCCAGTTGGTGGGGTTTCTGGGGTAGTTGCGGGACCTGGGGGAGACTTGGCTGGGTTCCGCCACCATGAGA
The DNA here is from genome assembly GCF_048418805.1 of Vulpes vulpes. Taxonomy (NCBI): domain Eukaryota; kingdom Metazoa; phylum Chordata; class Mammalia; order Carnivora; family Canidae; genus Vulpes; species Vulpes vulpes. Next base: position 43,757,656 of record NC_132782.1, read on the forward strand.
AGAATGGTGGGGTGGTGCTGTTTCCTCCTGGGGGAGGCTGTGGTGGTGGCAGTATGCTACTAGACCGAGAGAGGCCACAGCCAGCCCCCTGCACAGTGGGATTCGTGGATTGTCTCTATGGCACAGTGCCCAAATTAAAGGAACTGCACGTCCACCCTCCTGGCATGCAATACCCAGACTTACAGCAGGACGCCAGGCTCAAAGAAACCCTTCTCTTCTCGGCTGGAAAGGGCTTCACAGACCACCAAACCCAAAAAAGTGATTACCTCGAGTTAAGGGCCAAACTTCAAACCAAGCCGGATTACCTCGAAGTCCTGGAGAAGACGACATATAGGTTCTAACAGAAAAAGAAAAATTAGTGCTTTTTTTTGTTTTTTCAAAAGGAAAGGAAAATAAAAGAAATATATCCCTTGCTCCCTTTACACGTGTCCCAATAACTCTATTCTCACAAACTTCCCTGCCCTGAACAGAACTGAAACCGCATGATAACTAGAAAATACAGATGTATGCTCTCCCCTCTCAGATGTGATTTGGAGGAAGGGCCATACTCAGATCATTAATCAATGAAGTGCCTTCGCAGACTTTTGCCAGCAAATGTTATCATTATTTTTTTATACTGAAACTTGAGACTTTGACTGTGCCATGTATAAGGTATATTGGGGATCGTTGTATTGATCCTAATTAAGTAAAATTCGATGTGTCTTTATTTTCAGTAATTTTTTTTTAGTTGTAGTTTTGTTTGAAGGGGGGGCGGGAGGGAAACAAATTGACATTTGTGGCTTTCTTTCCTCTTCCCATCATGGCACAGATTCTGTACATGTATTAACAATGCAGTTTGCTGCATGCCTGGAAACTGCAAGACGGGGAGGGAGGGGGCGGGTCTTGCTCGAATGTTCTCACCCACTCTTTTTTCTGTCACACACACACCCACACGCAAATCACAAATCCCTGCACACAGTTAGGTCCCTAAACCTGCAGCCTCTTCCTTCTGGCGCAGGTACACGTACACACACACACACACACACGTACACACTTGTGCGTGCATGCACACACAAACATACACACCCCATTCCCTTGCAACCCAATCTAATTAGTTCGGGTTTGATCCATCCCTCTACTCTTCATAGCTTCATCTTCCCTTCACCCCTAGTGTACAGCACTCTCTTACCACCCTGGGAAGTTATATATAGGTTGGATGCTACTGAAGTGGAAGCCTGGTGGTTTAACAGCTGGAGGCACACCTAGGGATGAGCACCCTCTTTGCGACACTTCATCCTGATGCCAAGATTTTTTGGAGAACATCTGCACTTTCTTATATATATATATATATATATATATAATATTAAAAAAATAAAAAAGCAACTGGGTATATATCACTAACAGCTTTGTAGGAAGCACTTTTAATGTTTTCTCTCTCACACACAAAGATTCAAAAGAAATGTGCATATATTTATTCTGTAATTTCAGTGATTATAAATTGTAAAGGTAATGTTTAATCATTGTATAGTGATTATGCGTCTGGTATAGCTTTCCTAATAAAAAGTTTTTGAAAAACATAATACATTATATATAGAGGATACCAAGCTTGAACCTTAAACTCCAGCTATGCCATGCCTTTCGTGCTCCCATTTTTTTAAAAGTCTTTCTTTTGTTATACAGAAAGATAGTTTATTAACAAGTTTGATGCACTGTGATGTTGATAAATCTTACAGACCACCATCCCCATCACATACCAGGATACAATTGGGACTTTAAAAAATCTGATTTATATTGTTCATTTTTTTGGATTTCAAACTCAGTACCCAGTGATGCACCATTTTTCCTAAGCAAGCTGTGATTGGGAAAAAATAGATTGCTAAGACGTACAGGATTATATAGAGGAGGTTATCAAGGATCCATGCACCTTAACATAGTAAATGACATAAAAAGTAAAATTGCTATTATTTTTTTTAAATGCACTAAAATTCTACACACACACACACACACACACCAATCAAAATCTAAGGCCTCAGAGCCAATTTGTCTATCAGAATCCTGCTATCTGCACAAGTTGTCATTGTTCTACTTAGCTACTGGTCTTTCTTCAGCCATTTAACTGCCACTGGCTTGAACTATAGATAGAGGATACTGAATGAAGTTTTCTTTCTGTATGATATTAAAATAACATTTAAAATTAATCTGACAACAATCCAAGTTATGATCCATTTACATGTGAGCGAAACCAAAGAAAATTGGATTTTTAAGGTGCCAGTATCTTGTTTGTGGAGGAAACTAAAAGGATATAAAGAAACCTGAGCTTCGAGGCAGGCGCTTATCTCATTATGCCAGTAGAGGGCAGCAGAGCTCCAGAGATTCACGGAGCCTGGAGCTGCAGGACTGTGCAGTGAGGCCAGTGTTCTCTGTTTTCTCAAGCTGCCCTTGGTAGAAATTATCGTTATGTGTTGAATGTAATTCACCACAAGTCACCAATGCCTTACATTACTTTTTTTTTTTTTCATAAAAAAGATTTGCAGCTTCTAAAGCTGTGTTACTGATAGAAAAATTAAGGCATTGTAGTTTTTAAAAAGCCCCATGAATGTCTAGAAGAATATATTTATATATCTTTTGATTATAATTATAAATTGATACGTATGCATAAAATAAAAACCACACATATATCAATACAAAACTGCGACTTTTCAGGGCTGCCTTGCATTTGGCACTTGTACCTAAAATTTCTTTCATTATTTGAGGTACATTGGAATTACTTCAGATGAAGAAAAAGATGATTCATGATTTCTCTACATAATATTGAAATGTAGCTTTTCTTACGCAAGAGGATCAGATCTACTATTAAGCAGATGTCTTTCTCCTTTTTTTATCCTCTTCTTTTTGCTTTCCCGTAAGTTAGCTTTTTCATAATTATCTCACTTCCCTTATTCTTTCTAATCATCTTTCTCTCGTTCACTTGAAGCCTTTTGTTAAAGCATAGAATATCAGTGTTTTACACACCTGTAGGTGTTTTCCACATTCCTCCCTAATAAAATATTCTGGTGAATGACAGAAAGCATGAATATAATGAAAATTCAAAATGCAAAGCCAGATACTTATGACAGGAATCATCCTTTCCTTAATAACTGCGCACACATTCATAACATGGCGTATTATACAAATCAGGTTAAAGTACAATCCCTAATGATCCTGGTGCTTTTGACATTTGAAAAATATGTGTCCATAAACCATATCAAATTACAATATAACTTGATAATTATTCTTATATTTTATTTATTGAATACAGAAAGACTGTCTTGTCTTAAATATAGATGGTAATTTTACTCTTGAATGAGGAATAAATTTTCTTTAGTGAAAATAAATTTATATAAGAATGGAATTTTGTATTCAAGGAGATACATTTTTGCTTCCATGGAGTTTTCTACCCCTTTGGTTAGGCTACTTATTTTAGCTGTACATTAGGATTACTTACGTTAGCTTTAATTTGTAATACCAGCTATGTTTTCACAAAGTACCATGGGTATTAATATAGGTTCTATGATCAGGATTTGTTTCATGTTGTTGCTGCAGTAAAAAATCATTTTTGAGGAAAAGATGCTAATTCATCTCACAGTGATGGTCAATTTGACTGAAGCAGACTCAGACCTGGCAGGTGTTTGCTATTATTCATTGCTACTTCACTACAAATTATAATAATATTTGAAAATAATAGAATGTATTGTAATGTCCCTTTAGCTACAAAATGGCAAATGGAAAATAGTTGAAAGTGAAATATTAGTTTGACACAGTAATAGTTTTAACATTATTTATCATATATAGTATTTTTATGTGGATGATTTTATGTTTTTATTTCAAAAGCTACATTATTTCCTCCAATTGCAAAATACTAAATATATATATATATGGATAATGACCACCATATTTTAAATAAAAGTTCAGAGAGAGATCACAAGGAAAGTTTAATGACTGAGCTTAAAAATTTGTGTTTTTTTCCTCAACTAGGAATGTTAGTTTTAAACTCTCGATATCAAAGAATAATATCTGTGTCTAGCACTACAAAAGTTGATAATGTGATTGCAGAAGATGAAGACTTTTCTAGAACTATTGCAATATATTATTTTGACTCATTTAGTGTAAATCCATTGTTCACATCCTATCCTTTTGCAATTATGTTGTCTGAGTCCATTAATGTTGTAAAATGGCTATGACAAAGGAAACATTAGTGAAATGCTTTACAAAATGTGAGACATATGACTATAACAATTCAAGATAATATGAGAGGAAATGATAAAATAATACTTCATCTTAAATTAAGTGAGTTGGGCTAGTTTAATTTGAACTTAGACATTTATAACTTACACCTAGCTCAAAATCCTCAACTGAAAATTCAGGTGAGCAGATTAGAAATAACTATCAATATTTTCACCATATAAGTGTCCAGTTTAATATCAGTGAGCCTTTTAAAAGTAACAGGAGCAATAACACATGTATAATTGGGCAATCCTGTATATGTGTGTGTATAACTAGTATATATGTATATACACTGTATATACATGTATATAGTTTATATATGCTGAATTATATTTACATGTAAATTATGCACTTTTTCTCACATGTATAACATTTTCAGCTTTATGCATTTGTTTTCCTTGCTTCTATCTAGCTAACGTCCAAGTGAAGATAGATGAAATGAGTCTTCACTTTGGAAATATTCACATGTAAAAAGTAACACTGTAATTAATATTTCTGAATTTAGAAGTTCTTTTATCTTTCAATTTGTTTCCTTTTATTATTTAAGTCATAGGGGACAAATCTGAAATTGATTTAAGTCCTCAACGTAAAAAAAAGAACTAATATCTCATAAATATAAAACATAAGTCAAATGAAAAGTGCTCCTTTTTCATTTTTCTATTTATAGAATAAATTTTATAGGTGAAAATAATTTAGTAGCTTTATTAATTTGACAAAACCTTTGTAATTTATCTAGGTATGTAGAAAAAGTGAAATCTTAAAAGTAAATGTAAAAGAAGTAAAGGTCATATTTAAGACATTCATCATCCTATTTACTTCTTTTAAATACCATCTTTTTAAAAAAATGTATAAGAGCAGTAATAATAATAAAAATAGAAAATTTTTTATACTTTTATGAACTATAAATTGAAGATGATTTCTCATATCAGGAAAGCAGGTGTACACCAGGGGTCACTGGTTGTGAAGAGGGAAGAGTTTGAGAAGAATCTTTAATTCTGATAATATTTGCTCCTGAATATAATACACATATTTTTTAAAATATTTATCGTTTCCTCTCTATTGCACTGATATAGATGATTTTTCATATCATTTTAAAATTGTAATAGAAAAAATACTTTGATGAGCATTAAAGATACATACCAAGGAGGCATTATGATGAATTTATGATTGACCTAACCTCTACAATATCTTTAAACATTAAAATACAGATGAACATTTGTAAAAAGGAGGCTTTCCTCATTATCACCCAGGGACAAAAAGGCCCAGCATGCCTAATTAACTGTTTCTTTAGTATATTCAGTCCATCCACTTGTTTCTTAGTACAATGAATCGGTAGTTTGCAATGTATTAAATTGTATCAAATTCAATTTCCATGAAAAAATATGATCACCAGTAAAAACAAACCTGAATAATTTATTTTTATTCAGTTGTAATGATTAGCAGTTGTTCTCTTGATGATGACAGGTACCACATCACCAATGTTGTATTATATGTGAATACTGGGCTTTTGTGCTATTGACACATTTTACTACTTTTAGGCTTATAGTTTCTATGGATGAAGCAAGACCATATAATGGTTTTTGGTAGCATTTAAAACAAGAACATAACTTTCCTAACTCGGAGGAGACAAAGTTAGCCCTGAAAAAAGATGCTGAAACAAAGATGTCATCTGTTTGTGTGGAGGGGACAGAGAGAAGTTCTCTTCTTCCTAGCCCTATTTCTTTCAGTATTCCTGACAGTTCTGCTTCTACTTCTGTTTTTGACTCAGTACCAAGATATTCTTGTGACTAAGGGCACATTTATTGAGCTCAAATTAGGTGCCAAAGCAAGATCAGGGATGGATGAGAGTCCTTGCACCCAATGACAAAATGTCCAATTCACTTATCTTTGTACCTAGGGTGAGAAAATAATTCAACATATCTCTCTTCATTGTGAAGTCATTTATAAGTCTGGTGAAAAAGTCAGAACCTATAACAGTAAAAGTAGAACCACTTCTAGAAATCAAGAGAGAATCAGCAAATGCTTTAAAAAAACAGAACCTATTTTTAAAATCTCAAAACCTTGATTTTTTCCTTCTTTTAAATGTCTTATATTTTGCCATGGCTTCCAAAATACTAGTTTAACTAAAATTAAGATATAAATATAAAATATTTGTATTAAGACCACCTCCTGTTACTGGAACCCAAGTATTTTCAGTAGTTTTCCTCATTTACAGTATAACTTTCTGACTATTTAACTATTGTTGCTTGGCATTCTAAGGCTTTTTTTCCCTCCCCCACAGAATTCTGGTAAAATGATTTATCTTAAAATGTCTTTTTTTTTTTTTGTTATTGTTCTGTGGTAATTAACTTTATAACAAAAACAAGTCTGTCAATATGTAAACTATTAACCATATACTGTAACTGGAAAAAAAAAAGAAACCCTTAAAATCTATTTAAATTTGACATTTTATATGTAATTAAATTGAATTGGGATTTTTTTTTTCCCTACTTGTGCTCTTCTTCACCTGATTTGGATTCAAAAGTGAAATCTGTTCCTCTGTTTCTAATGAACAATTCATCAGAAGCTTTACTTTTATAGCTGGCAATAGAAGGAAGGTGGATACAGAAGATGTTAACAGGTGTAAGTAATCTGGAATAATTAGACCCATGAGTCACTCACTTTGCCTTCAGAAAACCTTCCTAAACAAGAAGGACAATGTAAGAGAAAGGGAGAAAATGAAAATGTTCTCCCTTTCTGAAGATCCTCTGTAAAGGCTTGTCAACATGATTCTGAGCCACTTCAGCTGACATCTGTTAACATAACCATTGAACGTGGAATCAAACCTTAACATCAAAGTACATAAACCAACCATAATTAAAAGTAATTCTAATGCAAAAGAAATCACAAGGATAAACTGAGGTGGCAATGCGTATTAAAACATTTAGCTTAATTCATGGTATAGTTGTGTAAAGTGAATTATTAAGTCTTTTTTTAATTTTTTTAATCAGTAATTTTTCCTATATAAATAAAAAGTCCTCACTATGCCCCAGTTATTTTTTGGGCCACATTAACATAATTTTCTCCTGAATCCCATACCAGAATTCATTTAAAGAATACAACCCAATTATTAATATTTAAGAAATCTTACTTATTTCTTAAAAGTTGGCTGTAATTTACCATGTAATATATTCCAGAACTATAACTATTCCAGAGCCAAGGATATAGTTTAAAACATTTCATATTAGGGGTAATATTTTTCTCCTCTATTTGTGTTTATGCCTGAAGTTTAGTAGTATAAATGATTTGGATCATATATCTTTTTTTATAAATGGGGATAACTGATAGCTGAACATTGCTTAAGTTAGTTCTGGAGATATATAGGGTATATGTAGGATATATATACACACAGACACATATATGAATACATATATGGATTTATTTACTAACACCTTTCTCAAATAAGGTGACACCTTTATCAAATTAGTGACAGCTTGCATAATCATTAGTGCACAGACTAAATTTTAAAGATTATTTATCTGATTCAGAGAGCGAGCATGCATGCACAAGTGGGAGTTGGGGTGGGGGGCAGAGCAGAGGGAGAGGGAGGGAGAGAATCTCCAGCAGAGTCCCTGCTGAATGTGAGCCCAAGGAGAGCCTCAATTCTGCTACCCTGAGATCACAACCTAAGCAGAAATCAAGAGTCAACTGAATGCACCAGGCTCGAATTTGACAATAAATCATTCTCATCTCAGGTTAATGGCTATCCAGTTCCGAGGTATTATATTCACTAATCCCACCCCATTTCAAAAAAATAAGTTAGCATTCTATAAATCACTGTGTCTTAAAGAAGGAAGGGCAGAGATGCTGACTCTGGGGAACTTTTCTGAAAAACTATTCTCTGCCTCTCCTAACTGCAACAAGCACAGCTCTTACTTCCACTGCAAGGGGCATCACAGAATAATGGAAAGAAATGTTGCAAACAGAAAATGAAGAAAGAAAGAAGACAATGTGTAGTCTGTTAGCAAAAGCTCCTGATGTAATTCTGATATGCCCACTCAACACCCATCACTTTGGAAACTACTGTTCTCAGAAAATATCTCTATTTACACTCAAGTCAATACTTTATCTTATAGTATATGCAGTTTCTACCTCCTATGTTTGCACAAATTACTGTGGTTATTCTTTTATTTGCTGAAAATATACATCTCTCATAGTATCAAAATTAACTTTCAAATTTCCTTCATCTAGTAGGCCTTTTTTGATACATACTTATTAACTAAATTTTGAATATTCTCTCCAATACTTATGCACATTGTTTACTCTATACTGATTTGAGTATGTTGGAATATTTTACCCTGTGTCCTTCAGTCACTTTGCCTGTCTGTGCCAAGAATGTGGCTTTTCAATTATATTGTAAGCACTTGAGAACACAGACTGCCTTCAAGGTCTTTTGTAGTCCAGTGTCTAGGACCAAATTTTTGCACAGCTAGAGAAAATATATTCTGATCAAACTTCTGAGTTTCTTGGATCCTATCTTGTTTCAAGAATAGCCACATTACTACTACTTTTTCCCCACTGTTTCTAACACAGTCTTATTAATACTAGATAGTAGGTAAATCTTTGTTGACTGAATGAACAGTTTTAAAATAAGTATGGCCTATGAGTTCTTGCAAAAGTTATGAGAAATGCTAAAAAGAGATAAGGGAGTTTGGAGTGCAAGAGGTGGCAAGAAATGTGACAGTATGAGAAAGGTAATAACTTCTTTTACTTTCCTTGGATTTCTTTATTGATGATATACACATTGACCTTAAGAAAATAAGACTGAGGAAAATGTGTAGTATGACTATGTCTCTGAGGAAAAAATAATAAGAAAGAAAGAAAACAAAGAAGGAAGGAAACAGAAAAGAAGTATAAAACTTTGTTTTATCTTCCTCATTAGTGGCCGAAGCAGAAAAAGGAGCATGCCTAGTAGTATGTGCCGATGCAGTATTGATGAAGCCTATGTTCACAAATGAGAGCAATAACTCAGTAGACTTGGTTAATTGTTTCTATGTTATAATTGCTTACCTGAGTGAGAGTTCTAGCACTTTAATGACAATTCAACTTGAATGTTAATCCAGCCAAGAGTATTAAATACAACAGGGCATACATACAAGTATTACATGTACCACCTTCCTTTAGAGAGAGAAGCAATTTAAAACATTTTTATCTCTTCTATGCCAGCCAATGTATAAGACTTCACACTTCAAGTGACAGGATATGACTAACTCTAATCCTATATTTCAGACTCTGATCTTGTTGTGGGCAAATGTGAAGTAAAATTAGATGATGAAAAAAGAGTTGCACGGATGAACATAAGAATGAATATACAAAATATATTTCTATCTTGAAAGATCAAAATTTTAATGCATAGCTAACCACATTATCACTTGCGTGACGTGAGATTTTTTTTGGTGAGATTTTAACAAGAGAAAAAAATCATCTGTGTTCTTATTAAAGTTTGAATTTTCAAATGCTACTATAATAATATTCTCCTCTATCTTACTGAAGGATACAATAAAGTCACCAATGAGAGTTTAATTGATGGTAAATTTCACCCAATAAGAAAGATTTAAGGCAAATACAGACATACATTTTTAATAAACTGTAAGCATCTGTTTATTTTCATTAAAGCTATGTATATTGATATGAAAATTCAGTCCTTTTTAGGTATTTGAAACCTTGCCACTGTGGTGCTACGTCTAGCTCTCTTGGATGTTTAACTTTGTGTTAAAATTGTTATATTGTTGTTGACATTTTATGTTGTCCTTGAAATATACTTGTGTTTGAACTCTAATTCCATTAGAGAAAGAAATGATCCCAAACTGTATATTTATATCTTTTAATGCATTTAAGCTATAATTCAAGTATTTTAGAAGTTGTTGTGCAAAAGTTTTCAGAATTTCAAACTGCTGTCAAAGCAAATAAACGGCATGGAGTCCAGTATGTCTTAGAGGATTTAACATAAGAATTTCTTGCTACTCAGTAGAATCAGGGATGTAGAGATAATAAATTCTTTAAACATAAAATAGACTTATACAAAATTAAGATACAAAACTATTAATTTTACGGCTATTTAATATTTTGGGATTTTAAAGTAAAACATTCAGATAGATAGATAGATGGATAGATAAATAGATAGGTGTACCAATATCCCACATACTTGTATTACTATTTCCATTAGTGAAACTGCTATAATAATATTTGAAAAGTTAATATACAATTTGCAAAAGCTATTATTATGAGAGATGAATTGCACTTCATATCCTGACCTATTGTAAAAGGTAGTAAACATTTATACTTGAATTTTTCTGAATAACCGACCGTGTGGAAACATGATGCTAGACTGAGGGCAGATATCATAATTAATAATTCCCAGGAAAAGCCTTAAAAATGCTCACAAGCTGTAAGTTTTATTAAAGCTTTATAAAGTGCTGATATCTAAGAAACATAAAAACATTGCACTGCTATTAAAATGTACTTTTTTGAGTGTTTATAGTTATCAAATTGTGATAGGATCAGATTTGTTTTAAATAGTTGAGGATCTCCCATCATTGTGGTATGTAGATTCCTGCTCTGAGTCAATATTACCTTATTGTGGATTATGTTCTCATCTTAAAAGACTTAAGTGTCAAAAACAAATGAAAAACATAAAATCTAAACCCAACGACTACAAATCTTTGTTAAATGAGTAGTACTCTAGGGACTTAGATTTCCTCTGCATCCTGCTGTTAACCCTTGAAGTAATGACTGGGTAAGAAAAGAGTACTGTAACTTGTAATCTCATTCTGTCCAAGTTTGTTCACTAAAGCTAATATGGTTTAATAGGCAGCTAAGTCAAAAGAGATAAACAGGGATAACAGGTCTCACTGCTGAATGTCCTCCCCCATATGAAAACAGGACTGAGATATCGGAGCTTCTTTTGGGTACTAATACTAAGATGAGTAGGCTATGATAATAGAGCTTGAAAATTGTTGAAGGTTTTAAATAGCTTCCATTCTCCACTACACTCTACGATATAGGATGAAGCTAACCTTCAGAAGGATATCTTCACGATCTAGCTATTACATTATAAGAAAGGGAAGAAGGAAGCTCCATATTCAGAACGTGGAACCTCTGCCAGTGACCATTTTGCCAGTGTATCCTTTGAACATCCATCCCTGAAAGCCATCGTGGTGAAGGCAACTGTGACTACTGTAAAAACCTCCAAGGAAGATCTTCTCTCATATCTTAAGAAAATCCTAGACCCTGCATTATCTCGAATCTTTTAAAATGGACTGTAGCTGAAAAGCATAAAGGATCTATTCTCACTCTTCTGGCCTATCAGTTTAGTTGGTATTGGCAGAGATTTCTTAGGATTTTGAATCAGACCAAATTTAAACCATCAGTGGGATATGTGCAAAGCTGGAAGACATCAATTTCTTTTTGTTAAGCGCTGAATTCATCACATAGAAAACTCAGTAATATAATGCTTAAGAGAAACTGAATCCCATCAGATCTGGGTAAGAATCTTTGTTCAGCCATTAATACCTACATAATCTTAGGTAGGTTGTTCCAATCTTTCTAAGATGCTTAGACTCTTTTAATGGTCACATTCATATTATTAAAAGATCACTCCAGCAGCTGAGAAGAATGGGCTGAAGGGGACTAGGATGGCAGCCAAGAAAACAGTTTTTTGGAAAAATTTGTGACAATTTTAGGTGTACAGAGGAACTGCACAGATAAATAATAAAAAGAGTTTCTGTGCATCCTTCAATCAGGCTCCCTTCATGCTAACATCTCACATAGCGATGGTGTATGTCAAAACTAAGAAACTGACATAGGTATATTTTTAAACTACAGACTTTATTAAGATTTTAGCAGTTTTTTTTTTCATGAGTGTCCCTTTTCTGTTCCAGGATGTAACTCAGAATATCACACTGCATTTTAATAGTGCCACTTCTATTATTTTATTTTTATTTTTAATTTTTTTTCCAAATTCCAACCTAAAGATACTGATGACCTGACCTAGCTAGTAGTGGTGAAGATAGAGGGGAGCAGATGTAAAACATATGCTGAAGCCAGGAACAATGGGCAAGGGATTATGGAATGGGTGTGAATCATGAAAAAAAGGAAAGAATCAAGAATGATTTGTGGTTTTTGGCTTCAAGAAATGAGCGGATGGTGGTGACTTTTATTGAAACAGGGTAACTAGAAGGTGGGATGGGAATATGTTTAGAAGGAAAATCATGTTTCATTTCAGACTTGTTAAGATATAAGTATTAGCAATAATGTATGTAAAATATTTAGATCAATGGCTGCCACATAGTAAGTATTCAACAACTGATAGCCACTACGTGGTGTTCATCATCCCCATCATCATTATTACTACTATCACTGTAATCATTATCATCAGGTAGGAATTTCAATATTGTTTCAGGTTGCAGAGAAACTTTTTATGAAGATGTCAGTGAGAGAGGCATTCCTGTTTGGATCCACATTTTCTCTGTGGAGTTTTTTTCAGAGACCTATAAACAGGAGTGTAAGTTGAAAATGCCAAGCATCGTTTGGGGCTGCAGAAGGATGTGTGGATGACATTCTCATTCTTCGGTATCCTCCTTTGGGTCCTAAATAGGGACTGTATAGTGCAAAGTGCTCCATTGTAAGATGCCAAGTTGATAGGATACTACACAACCTAGGCAAAAGCACAGGGTGTAAAAGGGCACGGAATGTTAACACGTAAGAGGTTTGGTGAGTTGGAGGGAATGGTTAAAAATACTAATAAGGCAAACTGGGGCCAAAGTGAGAAGGGATTACATGTATCCTAAGGAGTTTGGAATGTATCTCAGTAGAGGGGAGATTACATGATTTTGTAATATCAAGATACTTATCAGTGGGAAAACCACATCAGTATAATAAAGAATTCTAATGTCAAAAGTCCTATAAGCAACATGATTTCCTAAGTTCAGTCCATTCCTGACTGTAGTTCTCTTCAGGGTAGTGAGAACAGATATCTTGCAGTGAGACTGGTGAATTTAGCAGAAGGAGTCACTTTTGTTTTAACAGATATTTAGTAGATACCTACGCTGGGAAAAGTCCAGGATGTTGTAAAAGTTCAATTATGATGTGCCTTACCTCTATCCATCTTAAAACACTCTTTCAAGTCAAAGAGAGAGAAACTAATACGCTAAAAGTAAGAGATTTACCTTACCTTCCTATGCAGGATGGTAAAATAGTTTAGATCCTACCATTAGTTTTATCTAGAGCAGAAGTTAATTCTAGTTGGGCCAAAAAAGTGAAGCATCTGCAGGGTGAGAAAGGACAGCAGTCTCACCTTGGTGCTGTGTAATACTTCCTTTGTGCTGTACATAGCCAGATGACCCAGACTTTGCCAGTTACCTGATTTTACAAGAGTCAACATGTGTCTAGCCCCATGTCAATGATAAGCCCCTCTGATCCTTAAGCCACTCAGATGAATTTCATACTTTGTATTTAATCTTGTGGTGGGTTCCTTCTACAGGTGCCTCGAACATTAGTGAGGGACAAAAGGGCAGACTGAATGTGCTGATGGATGTGAAAACAGGAAATGAGCTGTATATATACTAAAAATTTGGAGCTATTCTACTATTCATTAGATGGGAAGTGGGGGTGTCTAAGTTAGCAGAAGGAACTCCAAAAAAATGATCAGATTTCTTCATATCTGTGAACAATCTTTTGTATCTCTCTTTACATTTTTCCAGAGCTTGCATTATTGGGCATTATACACGTTACCTAGATTTACTGTACTGTGTTGACATAGGTCCTGAGACTCAGATTCTTTGGTGTGAGCCATACAGAAAATACTGACGCTGGCTGACTTCATTTATTTGTTTATGGTCTTATATTTATGCTCTTCTATGGGGCCTTGTGTATATCTTTTGTTTATTATATATGTTTATATTTTATTCTCTGGATGCATGTGCCTTCTAAGCAGAAAACAGTAAGTGAGCTTTAAAGCATTCACAAACGAGAGAATGTTATTAAGAAAATTAATGTTTTCACTCAGAACTAGCATGGTAGAGTCCAGGCCATGGTTACCATTAGTGGATTTTGTCCTTTAACTGCAGCCCTTGGGGACAGATACACACCCATGAAGATTGATCTCACACAGGTATATGAAGGATGAGAATATGGATGTTCAGAAATCTTCCCGCTTCCTCCTTACCACAGGATTATCAATATTTCTGGTATTATTTGAAGTAACTGTATCAATTCTCTGCTTTCTTTTCCTATGCAGACACAGCCACCACAGTGCTGAGTGGAGAATCTGTTTTCATAATTCAAATATTGTTAGAATAGAAATAGGAGAAGAGCTTTCAATAATGTATGTACCATTTAAAAATATCTTTGGATGTTTTCTGTATAAGCTTCTACAGGCTTCTTCTTTAAAGTAAAAGATATAATTTTTAAGGCTTATTTTTGAATGGCTCTAACATCGCTGTCTGTAATACTACTGCTTGATTTCTCCCAGTTATACTAGTCCTGTTCCTGTACCAGTAATCTCTCCACATCTGCTTTTTTATCTTTTGTTTTGAGTGAAAAATCTAATTCTATCACTGTAAATTTTAAACCTGCCGTAACACAGGCAATAAAGGGGCAGCAATTTTATGAATAAGACGATGTAGCATGATGCCTCTTAAATGATGTTTAAAATGTGACTTTTAGGTGTGTTCTAGGAATGATGCAAAAGTTCCCTAACAAAAAGCTGGTGAAGTACTGACAAGAATTTTTGGTACTGTATTTTGCATAGAGTTATTGAACATCCACTGCTTGAAGCCAAGCCACTGTGAATACAAAACTATATGAACTCAAGGAAATAAGAAACTAGTTTTGGGAGATGTGACTTACACATGCAAGGTTATTTTAAGGTATTAAAAACTATTGGTATAGACAGAACACACAATAACAATTAAGAAGTTAAATTACTGTTTGATAGATAGTCACATGTGGTATCCAATCTGATGTCCTTGACACCTAGGTCAGCCCAAAGCAAGAACGTCTTGGAATGCTGAAGAGCATAGCTTTAGCTCCCTGTTCACAGTTCATTTCAGTTTTAGTCTGTATTAGCTTAAATCAACTATTAAGTTTGTAGAACAGCAAAGTCTGGAAATTATTTGAAGGAAAGGATTAACCACAATTCTACACTTAAAAGTCCTTAGCTGCTGAATCACTTAATGGCATAGTTATAATTATTCAAACTATTGCAATTTTTAAAAAAGCATTCTTGATTTGGAAAAATGCTGACTTGTTCAACTGCGTCTGAAATCATTACACACTTCTTTTGCAAGAAAAAAAAAAGGAATCTCATTTCATCATGGTTTAAAATATTCATTTAGCATATTTTGTGAAGATAAACTCCAGCTCCTTGAGTTCGGTTGTACGGCCATCTTCATCTCTATACTGATTAGTAATTACTATTTTTATGTAGCCTTTTACGAGTAGTAGGAAAGGACCTACTTACATTGCTATGCAAGATTGGCCGAAATCACAGTGGTTGTACAGTTGGGGATCAGGTTTTTCCAGAGTCTTCCAAGTTGGTATCACAGCTCTCACAACTCTGCACATATTCTACTAATTTCAATAAAAGAATATTGATCTCTGCAGTAAATATAGTCTCAGGAATCCATGACAGGAAGCAGACAACCTACTGTTTTTGTATCTCAAATATTTCTGGAATTGTTTCTCTCCATCTCCAAGAAACTGTTGAGCCATCACAATGGATTCCTGAACTACAGCAATAGCTATTTATTCACTCTTGATCCTAAACTATTAAACACCTTTATGACACAGCAAAATCAACAATTTTAAAAGCATTTATAATCAGTTTCTTCCCTGCTTAAAAGCCCTTCAAAAATTCTCTCAGTCCAAAATCTGTAACCTATTCATGCAGGGTACTCCATGATCTCTACCTCCCAGATTCTCACCTCTGCATCCTCATCGTTCATAGCAACTATGTCCCTTACTCACTAAACTCCAGCTACATCTACTTTCTATTAATTACTTAAAATATACAAATTATTTTCCACCTGAGGACCTTGTCCCCGCTGCCTCTTCTACTTGGTTGGGTCCAACCTATTAACTTTTTAAGCCCTCACTTAAAAAATTGCTTCCACAGGGAAGCCTTCTCTAACTTCCCACAGAAAACCAGGTCTTCTGTTTTGCAGTCTCTTAACACCAACTTAGTTTTTCTTCAGAATAATGAAGACAGTTGTAATTAGGTATTTGTGTGATTAGCTCTTTAATAACTGACTCTATCACTAAATTATAAGTTCACTGAGGACAGAAACCATGTCTGCTCTGTTAATGTGGTAGTTTTTACTGATTTACTCAGTGCTTAGCAAATGGTCTGTGTTCAATAAATATTTTTAATGAATTAATCAATGAATAAATAACTAAAACTTAATCAACTTGGAGGAAAAAACATTAAAACCAAGAACTAACTAAAAACAGTCAGTGAGCAGGAAATTATCACAACTTCTCCAACACTGTCTCAGGGAGGTAGGTGTCTCATGAGAGAATACCAAGGTTAAATGTCCTGCTGTCAATCAGAATAAATTATCCATTAAGATTATTCAGCTCTACCCTCAATTCTATGCTCACAAAATAATATTCTTTTCAATTTGTTCTTTCCTTGTTATTTTTTCAGAAAGAAAAGCTACTGGAAACAGATGTAACTATCCTGATCTCTGTAATGCAGCTTTCACTTTAAATAACGACATTCTAGCTTATACATCAATCCCTTGTTATTTTAGTTAACCTACTCAAGACTATAGTGTATCTGAAATCAAAGGCATAAGCACAATCTAGTATAGGTAGGAATCTAGATCCTAGTAAAAAATTTTTTAAATGCCTAGAAGAGATTTCAAGTAGAGAGAATAGAAACTGATGTCAAATGCAAGCTAGGAATTCAATAGCCAAAGAAATGGAAACAAGAGGAGACTGAGTAAAACTGGAGAGTGGTCTGAAAAAATTGCCTGCCACTAGCACTGTTGTTCATAGTCTTAGGTACCAGAAGTAGTACATTGTGGCTGCTGGTTAGCTGCATTTAAAGCACAATATGCACCAAAGATACTAAGGGCTGAACACAAATACAGCATCAAAGTAAATAATGCCTGTTAGAAACTGGCCAAGGGGGCAGCCCTGGTGGCCCAGCAGTTAAGCGCCGCCTTCAGCCTGGGGTGTGATCCTGGAGTCCTGGGATCGAGTCCTATGTCAGGCTCCCTGCATGGAGCCTGCTTCTCCCTCTGCCTCTCTCTCTCTCTCCCTCTCTCTCTCTGTCATGAATAAATAAATAAAATCTTAAAAAAAAAAAAAACTGGCCAAGGGAGGCAAAAGAATGTGGAGTTATAGAGTGAGGATGAGACATGCTCTCATGAGTTAGAATGCCTGGTATTGAATCCCAGCACTCCCCCTAATAGCTATGTGGTCTTGGGCAATGAGTTAGAATGAGTTAGAATGCCTGGTATTGAATCCCAGCACTCCCCCTAATAGCTATGTGGTCTTGGGCAAATTATTTCATATTTTTAAGGCATTAATTTCTCTTTATTGAAAAATGGAAATTATAACAACTATCAATTCATGGAAATTAGATGGGAATTTATGTATACACTGGTGCTTAGCACAGTTTGTGGCACAAAATAATGCTCTGTAACTATAATAACAATGCTCTAAATATAATAAATTGCTATGTTCAAATCAATATACTAAGCATTTATAGCAGGAGGTAAGGCAGGGGTGAAGAAAGAGAAATTTGAAGATAAATGAGGTTGAATTTCTTTCATAGAGGTGTTTATGGTTTAATAAGGAAGATTTTGTGATTGAAAAAAATCAAGAGTCTATCCTGTCACTGTTTGCATAGGACACATTCTTTTGGAAGATAGGCTTAGTTATACAAGAAGGAAGAAAGATGAAGTACAGAGGTTAGCTTGGTAGAACATGGTAATTTATTTAATCTTTTAAAAATTTATTTTGGTAAATGGAATTAACACTTAGGAGAAGACAATTAGCAAAGTGGCTTAGGGACATGAAAAGTAAAATTTCTGTTTAAGCACAAATATTATTTCATATTAAAATGAAGTTCTTCATGCAAAAGCTCATATCAGATAAGTTATTTGTGGCTTTGGACTTATTATTGTGTATAACTCTATAATAACAACTGAATGATGCTCACTTCCTTTGAAAGATTCTGAGCAATACTTATGGAATGCTTATATAATGGAAATATTTAAGATTTCAAAAATAAAAAACTGCATCAGAAGAAAAAGAAGGAACATATAATGGAGATGAAAGAATGGTCAGTACACAGTACTGTACATGTGTTCAGTACACAGAAAGTAGTTCAGCACACAGTACTCTTAACACATACATTCTAGGCAGGTGAGTGGTCATAAACAGGAGCTACTGAAATAGCAAATTGTAAAACCAAGGCTATCAGGTCAACATTTTACTAGCAAAGCACAAAATAGTTATTTGGTAACAGGAAGCCATCTTGAGCAACTTAAATCATACTGGAATAGCAAGTGTTACCAGTAATGCATAAGAATGAATTTTAAGTCAGCTCTGTAGGAAGCTGTTACACAACCTAAAAACATTGGTTTTGAGTTTTTGGTTAAAACTATACTGATGAATCAATTAGAATGGAATTGAAGAGAAGGAACTAGTATAAAAGAGTGTGCCAGGAGATCTGGCAGGTGTGTGTGTGTGTGTGTGTGTGTGTGTGTGTGTGTGTGTGTGTGTAAATATATGTGGCAGAAAATAAAAGGCTAAGCAATCAACTAAGAATAAACCAATGATAGTAAATATAAAAAATGATGTAAGAACTTCAGTTGACCACATAAAGTTACCCTGCAAATGTGATAAAAGTTTCTTATCTTCTGAAGCTGTTGCAAATAACACAACAGAGGGATCTCATTTACCAAGACTGAGAATAAGATGAATTTTAATTCAGCAAAAATAAAAAGACCCTAGAGACAAATTTACTGATTAAAGAATGACTAGAGGCATGCCAAACCAGTATCAACATGACTAAATGTTGCCAGTTATTAAGGTACTTTGATCAAGAGGTTATGAGGTCGAAGCATAATCCTTATGCTTATGCAGAGGTCTTCAGAAAGGCAATTCTTGGGAACAGCCTATTTTCACCACAACTGAAGCTGGGGTTGGCTCCTGATTCACTAAAACCACAAAGATGCCTCCAAATTCTGAATAGCAGCTAATGCTAATAATAAACTGTATTTGACTTATGGGTTTTTGAGCATGCACAAGAGAATACAGGTGCCAAATTAAAACTATAAAATCTTGAATTCCACATAAATATTTTGCCCTAAATTCATCTAAAAATTGCATTATTACATCTATCCTTCAGTCAGAAGCATTTTTTTTTTTTGCTTAATACATTTTATTTTTGTGGATCAATATGCTACATTCTATCATCTGAGGTTATACTTCAGATGATAGAATCTGTAGTCTACATTTGCTGTAGACATCTATAGTCTAAAAGCTCTTCCTACACTGAATCATCACATTTTAAAACTTCAATTTATTAGTTTGCTATTCCAGGTGGCATCGAAACCTCTGCAAAGTTTTATTTAGTTTGTTTTTAATGTAGCTTGTCTTTAAACATTTATTTCAAATGAATAATAAAAGGCAATTCCATTTACCCAAACACAAACTAAGCTGCAATGAATTCTCTCCTCATAGAAAAATCTATGACAAAACGAGGTACTGGAGAAGAGACAGGTACTGCATGTACTTACCACTTTTGGTGAGACAGCAACATGTAATGATCTTGCCTTCCTCAAAAAAACCCAAATTAATACCATGTTCAGAAGACTGTATTCAGTATTTAGCTTCACAGAATTCTCCTATCATTGAAAATGGGGTTTTGGAGGTAAATGGGAAAGCAAAATATGCTGCTTAAGATGTATTTACCAATGTTCCATTGGAGGAAAAAAACTACAAATGTAATTCTGATAAACTAGCTATACAATTAACCCTTTACATTAATTAACAACATTTATTAATCTTTTTTATGATATGAAATATCTAAAACTTTCAAATTGAAAATTCTTAAATCAAGATTTTTAAGGAATTTACATTAATTATTTAGCCTTAGTAGAGAGAAGCTTCAATGATGTAGCTTCTTAAAGCAGTGTGTCATCATGTCATCAACCTAAAAAAACTAACCATTTATAAAATATTATGTTATGGTTTAGAAAAGGTGAGATGAAATAATGAATTCTTTTAAAACATGGGTTCTACTTATTTAAACATTGAATTACATATAAGATGATCACAAAATAAATGCATAAAGGAATGTTTTAGATATAATTTTAAAACAATAAAGCAATGGATATCATTCTTTTTCAACCATATGATCATTCTCCTAAGTGGGCGAAATGCTAACGAGAAATTATTTTTCAATGTATTCTGTCACTAAACATGTTAATATGTTATTCATGCACTTAAAGGTGAAACACCCATTTTTACCTAAGTGCCTAATATTCATCCAGGAACCTGCTAACAGTGGCTTAATAATGAATGGTCTGGGTATAAAAAACAAATTTTAAATCAGCATCCCGGAGAATCACTGCTACTGATTTCTGTTACTATAGATTAGTCTCGCCTGTTCTGAATCTTAAAATATATATTCCCCTAGCTCTAACTTCTTTCACTTAGTATAATTAAGATCCACACATGTTGTTAAATATATCAGTGGCTCATTCTTCTTTATTGCTGAGGTATATTTCATTGTATACCTTTATTTTTTATCTACTCATCTGGTGATGGATATTTGGGTTGCTGTTGGATTTTGGTTACTATGAATAAAATCTATGATAATTTGTGTACAAGTCAAAAAATATCAGCACATTTTTATTTCAATGAAATATCAAAAAAAGAAATATCAAAATGAAAACATATGAACCATTGCTAGCTACCATTACTAAAGAGTCCAAAAATTTACAATAGTGATTCATTCCAGATCTGCACTTTCTTTTTTTTTGAGATTTTTTTTTTTTTTTTTTTTTTAGTTTTATTTATTTATGATAGTCACAGAGAGAGAGAGGCAGAGACACAGGCAGAGGGATAAGCAGGCTCCATGCACCGGGAGCCCGACGTGGGACTCGATCCCGGGTCTCCAGGATCGAGCCCTGGGCCAAAGGCAGGCGCCAAACCGCTGCGCCACCCAGGGATCCCTTTTTTGAGATATTGATTTGATTGATTGATGTGAGAGACAGAGAGAGAAGAGAGCACGAGCTGGGAGGAGAGGCAGAGAGAGAAACTGAGGGAAAAGCAGACTCCCTACCAGGAGCCAGATCTGGGGCTGAGGTGGAGTGGTGGTGGGGCTCAACAGGACCCTGAGATCATGAACTGAGCTGAAGTCAGAAGCTGACTGAGCCATCCAGGTGTCCCTGGAATTGTAGTATTGAAGAGAATGTAGGGGGACGTCTGGGTTGCTCAGCTGTTGAGCATCTGCCTTCAGTTCAGGGTGTGATCCTGGAGTCCAGGGATCGAGTCCCACATCAGGCTCCCTGCATCGAGCCTGCTTCTCCCTCTGCCTCTGTCTCTGCCTCTCTTTCTCTGTGTCTCTCATGATTAAATAAATAAAATCTTTAAAAAAAGGTAGGTATACCTGTGAAGCCTGGGATTTAAGGATTGATGGGTTGCTATGTTAAGCCTGAAAATACATGAACTATGTGGGCCAGTCTTATTTTTATGAATTTGTTACACACCGAATGAATGTTCATGCCCCACCCCACCAAAACTAAATATGTTAAATGCTAATGCCCAGATGGTGATGGCATTCATATGTCGAGCCTCTGGAGTTTATTAGGTCATGAAAGTGGAGTACTCATGAATGTGATTAATGACCTCAAAAAGAGACCGTGGTGAACCCCCTTGTCCCTTCCACTCTGTGAGGACACAGTGAAAAGACTATGGTCCCCAAAGCAAGAAGTGGGATCTTAACCAAACACTGAATCTGCTGGGGCCCTGATCTTGGACTTCCCAGCTTTCAGAACTGCAAGAAATAAATTTCTTATAATTATAAGCTATAGTATTTTGTTATGACAACCAAAATGGACTAAAAAGAATGGCTGGGGGGTTGACAGGGAATATGCATACTTTGTATCATTCCATTAAATGATAGCGTCATGATTTCTGCTTGAGCCAGACTTTAGGAATGAGAAGAAAGTCCAGGAAAGGAAATTTTAAAAAGTTATTAGGCCGTTCAAGATTGTGTGTGTCAGTTTTAATGCCAAAATTTTCCCTAATTTTTTTTAAAGAAGTCTGTCTGTGTCTCTCTGTCTCTTTCTTGCTTTCCATCAATGTATGTTTATAACTTTCAGAACTTTCATAGGTAGGGATAAAGTAAAAAATAACAGACCTGAATAGTATTCCTGGAAAATTTACATTTTGGTGGGATAAGTTACCTCCATTGGCTATAAAATATATGCCACTTTTACTACCACAAGGAATATGAGAGTGTATGATTATAAAATCAGTTTGTTTTTCAGGGTCATATGAAAGGTTGGACACGTGAACTTAATAATAAATCTGTTTCCTTGGAAGTATATGTTGAGGATGTAGACATAAGAAAAGCTATAAAGAAGTTTTGAAGAAACATTAGTGTTGCAATGAGCCCTAAATAAAAGTACTATAAAAGGACATACACAGGACCAATCCTGTGATCGTATATAAATACCTGGTGTGGGTAGCTTTCGTTTGTATAGCTTTCACGAGTCTAGCAACACCTTGTGAGAAGTTAATGCTCACAAGGTAGTTAAATGTCTTTAATAAGTCTTGTAAGTCTACTCAAACCACTCCTGGCCTCTGACAGATAAGCAAGAGTTCTACAGTAGAAACCTGAAGGCCTTTACCTGTTGCTTCTGCTAATAGTGAGACTTTTTTTTTTTTTTAAGATTTTATTTTTATTTATTCATGAAAGACACAGAGAGTGAGGCAGAGACATAGGCAGAGGGAGAAGGCTCCCTGTGGGGAGCCTGATGCAAGACGCAATCTCAGGACCCCAGATCATGACCTGAACCAAAGGCAGATGCTCAACCACTGAGCCACCCAGGGGCCCCTAATAGTGATATTGTAATAAGTGGCCCTTGTTCCAATAGTTACCTGTCCTTCATTTTTAGGACCCACGCATCTGCCAAGTAAGTAATTCTGGGAAGAGTCTGAACAACTTGAAAAGACTTAAGAAAGGATGTGGGGCAAAAAGGAAGAGCAAAGGCTGGAATAAATAGACTGTGGCATATTTTCTCAAAGTAATCAGGGACACTGACATGGTTTGTTTCAGTTGGGGAAGATTGTGCCAATTTGGATAGACTAGATGAAGGTTTGGAAGGTTCTGAGAGAGAGCCAGGGCCAGGAAGAGCTTTCTTCACACTGTACAAAAAAGATTATACTATTGAGATTAGATAAAGTGAATTGGGAAGGTTTAAAACTTGATCTAAGGGAGACAACATATCTGACAGTCTCAAAGGAGGCATACTGAAATGACAGGAGTTTAGAACTGAGTAATGGTTTTGTTTTGTTTGTTTTAGTGAATTTTTTATATAAATTGATGCTTCAATATTAGAAATTACGGTGAATAAGAACAAGACTAGAGATGACCTACACCATACTTTCTGTCTCAAGTTGTAATTTTTTTTTAACTGTACCAATGATAGATTAATTCAGTTAAACCTGCATCATACCATACGTCTGTATTGGAATGCAACTGGATACCTTATGTGAAAATATGTTATCTGAATTTAATGCTCTTGTTTCAGTTTCAGGGAGTAGAAATTGACATATTTTTAAGAGTTGAGTAGTCATAAAGTATCAATTCATTAAAAAAATTAGCACTAAAACTAATTAAAACCCATTTAAACTCACTAATAACGCTGTAGTGGCTCTCTTGACATTTCAATAGCATGTACTGAGGTTAAAAATAATAGGAAATTAACTTAGATGTTCATGTTATTTGAGACCCAAAAACAGAAGTACAAGTGTATTATGTAATAAAGAGGCTTGATTAATATAATAATGATAGGCACCTAGCTATAAGAAAATAAGTTCTTTTAGTTAGTGGCTGAGGTCAGTAAAAGTATAAGACACTCCTTCAGTAACTATTGGCTATGGATGGATATTTTGGAAGCCATAAAACAGAAGAGGGACACATTTCAAAGGTTTTCTTTGGCAATTGGATTGAGAATAGCCAAAAAAAAAAAAAAAGTTGATTTAAAATTAAAATTATGGATAAGCCTGCTTCCATACTCCATCTGACTTCCTATAGGGTAAGGAAGCAGTAAGAGGAATCAAAAAAAAAAAAAAAAAAAAAAGTCCTCATGTAAGGTTCAGAAGTCCTAGATAGGGCCAGGTTCTATCTCCTTTGACTTCAGATTAAAAATAAGAAAAAACCTCCTACCAAAAATATTAGCTTTTCCACGTGACTATAAATTTTTGTGGCTAGAGACTCTGGATGTCTTAGTATCTAGGAGACTTTTTGGCATATTTCAGAAAATAGAGTCTGTTCTTGTTATTCTAAGTAGTTATGTTCTATAAAGGCTGAGGGAACACTGAGTTAATAAATATTGAAATTTGCTCCCAGGAGAGATACACAGACGTGTATATGCATTGTATACATACACACACTACACACACACACACATCTTATATAAATTATAATCTTAAATTCTAAAAACAACTCATTCTGGTAGATTCTAATTTCTTCATTTTACAAAAAAAGAAAAAGAGGTTCAGAAATCTTAGATAACTTGCTTGAGGTTGCCCCATTAACAGGTAACAGAGTTGGGATCAGATCCCATCCAATTTGCACCAGAGCTGGAGCTTCTTGCATTATACTGTACTGCCACCTACTATCCCATCCTCTGGTTATCTCTGAATGAGAATTGAACCTAGGCAGAGTGTTGCAGTGTTTGACTTCAACTGGGAATGTGTACATTTTTAGCTGGGCTGCACACGTCCAGCAATTATATGTGTGTGTATTCATATATACATATATATATCTCATATATATACATATATTCACACACCTATATGTACATATGTATATATATTCACACATATACATAAATGTATAGTTATTATTATTTGACATGTTATAAACATAGGTAGTTGAGAAACATCATTGCATAGTTATAAAGCATACAGATTCTGAGATCAGATTGCCTGGGTTCAAAAGACAGACCTACAACTTCTATGTGACACTGGGCAGAGGATCATAACAAAATCACAATAAAGTATGCCTCATTAGAATTCTGCAAATATTAAACAAATCATTTTATTATATTAAGATTCTTACATATATTTTGTATTATAATAAATGCTTAGAACAGTATCTGAAGCACTATAATCATTTTGTCTTGGTTACCTTGGGTTTGCTAACTAACAAAATAGTTAATAGTACAACAAAATACCATAGACTGAATGGCTCAAACAGTATTTATTTCTCAGAGTTCTAAAGGCTGGTAAGTTCAAGATCAAGGTGCCAAGCAGTTTCACTTCCTCATGAAGGCCCTCTTCCTGGCTTGCAGATGGTTGGCTTCTTTCTCACTGTGTTCTCACATGGTGAAGAGATAAAGAGCTTATATCTCTCTTCCTCTTCCTTATAAAAACTCTAATCCCATTACAAAAACTTTATTCATGACCTCTTCTAAACCTAATTACCTCCCAAAGCCTCCACTTCTAAATACCATCACACTAGGGATTAGGGTTTCAACATATGCATTTGGAGAGGAGGCACAGTCTATAATGTATTCTAAGTCTTATTTATATTTCAAATATTATTAATACTTTTACTAGTTAGAGAAAGACTAGAATTTGCTTACATTTGCAGTCTGTAATGTAATTTTTTAATGGATTTTTGGGAAGAAGATCACAGAGATAGAGTGCTATGTTCATCTCATCATATCAAGGGTACATACAATTCACATGATTTATGACTATTGTTATTAGTTTTGATCACCTGCTTCCTACCATCCACTACCATCAGGTTTCTCCACTGTACCTCTTTCTTTCTTCTTTCTATACCATACACTTTGTGCAGCTTATGCTTAAGGAGTGGGGAGTTGGGATCCCTGGGTGGCGCAGCGGTTTAGCTCCTGCCTTTGGCCCAGGACGCGATCCTGGAGACCCGGGATCGAATCCCACGTCGGGCTCCCGGTGCATGGGGCCTGCTTCTCCCTCTGCCTGTGTCTCTGCCTCTCTCTCTCTCTGTGTGTGACTATCATAAATAAATAAATAAAAATTAAAAAAAAAAGGAGTGGGGAGTTAAGTTCCCATTCTTTATAATAAAGTTTCTACATAATTTGTTTGAAATTCATTTTCACAGGAGACTTGTCCTTGATCATTTATTAATGTATTCAACATTTATTTTTATCACTATAGAATTGAGAATATTTGTTTTATACTTTTAACCATAACCCAGTACTACACTTTGTTGCCCAAATCTTTCACTTGGCTCCTGTAGCCTTTGATTTGCCTCCATTCATGGGATTTATTTTTAAGCACTTTCTTAACTTCTTAGCACTATAAGATGCTCCTGCTAGAGGCTCATCTTGTATATTTCTAAGAATCAGTCATTTCTATAAGGAACCCTGGTTCTTTTTAGTGGTAAGTGATATTAGAAACCAATATCTGGGTTCTAATTGTGTTCATTGCTACAGGGATGCCACTTCTTTTAGGCCCTCTCAAATGATAGAACAAATAAATATATCTTTGTGTACTAATCCCTGTATATACACATTTATCTATGAGCATTTCTATATGTAACCACATACTAACTCAGTTAAACACCAGTTCTTACTGATGACTCCAATTTAATCTATTACCCCATGAGCAGTCCTAGTGCCTTTCCCCTTGCCATTTGTAAATTTCCACTCCAACAGTGATAAGCCTGGTTCCCACCATCCACTACGCACTTACTTCTTGATTTCTAGTATACATGTACAGCAACTGCAGATGGCTAACCTGTACCTCTGTGGCAAAAATCCTTTATTCACCAGTATAGGGCTTATGTGCAGTTCCTTTGGCTTTTGGTCTTACAGACTGCATTAATTTCCAAAGTTACTTAGGTCAGTACCTTTTGCCCCACCCCCTAGAGTGGGAGGCTGAAGGGGCTTCCTAAGCCCTTCTGATTTCTTAAATATATTTTAAAATTTACATACTTTGTGCTGCACAGTTCCATGGATTCTGACAAATGAATAATATATCCACGGCTATGGGTGCTATTGTGTCCCACCCCCACAATAAAAATTGGAATCTTAATGCTATTGAACCACACAATGTGATCTTATTTGAGATACAGTCTTTACAGAGATAATAGGTAAGGTTATTAGGATGGCCCTTAATCCAATATGACTAGTGTCATAAAAAGAAGTCTGGATACAGAAACACACATAGGGAGACACCACATGAAGTTGACCAGAGATCAAGAAGATATATCCAAAAGCCAAAGAATGCAAAGATTGCTAGCAAGCCACCAGAAGCTAGGAGAGAAGCATGAAATAAATTCTCCCTCATAGCTCTCACAAGGAACTAACCCTGACAACACCTGATTGCAGAGTTCTAAACCACCCAGTTTTGGGTAATTTAGATGGCAGCTCTATGAAACGTATACACACACCATTATAGTATTACACAGAATAGTTTCACTGCCTAAAACTGCTCTGTGCTACACTTATTCATCGTTCATTCCCCCACCCTCAGTCCTTGCCAGGCACGATATCTTTAATGTCTCAATTATTTTGCCCATGAAATGTAATTTTTAAGTAGCTATTTAGATAATTACAGGCAACCAGAGAAGGGAAAAAACAATAACAGGAGAAAAGCACTTGGCTCTTAACTGTGACATCCAGGTATTTTTGAAAGTTTTAGGAACAATTAAATGTGGAAAACTAAGTAATAAAAAGAGCTGTCGGACCAAAGAATCATTCCATTTGTTAAAATTGCATATGGAGTAAGGTAAAATAATAGGTATTGCTGAAAAAGAGTGAAAACTGAAGTACAAAAACATGTCAATCATAAAACTTAGTAACTATTGACGTCTAATAAAGCAGATTAATCATCCTATCAAAGTAAGATAAATTAATGGATTAATGGAATTCATAGTAACTGAAAACATCTGTTATTGTCTTTTGTAGCATTAGCAGGGAATATACACTCAGATTTAAGTTTACTAACAAAGTATATAATGTACAAAGCATCAAAGCTATAATGTTCTTATGTAAATATGAACTTGTGCTCAGCAAAAGATATCAAAACTTATTGATAACTTCTCTTAAAATATTCACAGAAATGAAAAAGAATAAAGATTATATCCTTTCAATGACCAGACATAACCTTACAATGATTATTAACTAAATGTTCAACCCCTTAGTCCCTCCTTTTTTTTTTTTAAAATCAATCATTCATTGCTGTTGGAGAAGCATACATAAAAGTGTAGGCATTAACAGATCACTTTCCAGAGGTGAATACTGCTTCTAGTAAAAAATGACTTAGAAGAAAAAAGAGTGAAATATGCTTTGGGTTTAGCAATTCCATACAATTCATATTTTTTTCATGCTATTTATTTCACACTATTTCGTTAAGGACTAAACATTATTTTGGAATCATATAGACAGTTTTTCTGCACTGTAACACACAATCTACTATATTATACCACAACTAATTGTGTGTGTGTGCGTGATTTGTTTCCTCTAATAAACAATGTGATTTAAAGAAGGCAGAGACTATTTTTTTAAATTTATCTTTAATTCCTAAATATTTTACGTTTGGAACACAGTTGATGTTCAATAAACACATGCTTTTAAAGCTATTGTTTCCACTTCTTTTTTTTTTTTTTTTTTTTTGCCATTTTTTTTTCTTCTTAATCTAGGATTACTAAAGAAAATGTTGGGGATATAGAAAAATATAAAGTGAAATTTTAAATAACAAGATTATAAACCAAAATTAAATACTTATATTTTGATATATTTTATTATGGTCTTTCTTCAATGCACACTATACATATGTATCTTCATGTGGATATATATTATATAATTTAGATCAGATAATAAACTCTCTTTAGAACTTCCTTATTTTTGCCTAATAGTATAATATTAGCTACTTTGGCAATATCATTACAATCACTTAAATACATCTTTAATAGCTACATAATGTACTATATATTATTTTTTAAGATTTATTTATTTATTTATGATAAGAGATTTATTTATTTATTTATTTATTTATTTATTTATTTATGATGAGAGAGAGAGAGAGAGAGAGAGAGAGAGGCAGAGATGCAGGAGGAGGGAGAAGCAGGCTCCATGCTGGGAGCCCGACAGGGGACTCGATCCTGGGACTCCAGGATCGCACCCTAGACCAAAGGCAGGCACCAAACCGCTAAGCCACCCAGGGATCCCCCCATAATGTACTATATGATATACGCTCTGATTTGTTTAACCATTCTTACCTTGCCTAATTAATATTTTAAATTGAATTTATGCTATATACAGCTTGATAATGAAGTAATATGGTCTTAGAGTCTGTGAGTATATAACATTCTTCTGCCTTAGCCTTTGTTTCTAATTTCTATGCTACATTACTTTTTATAAGGTTTTTTAAAGCATATTATTAAATTTACCAAATGTTGGGGCCAAGACTAAGGTGAGGCAAGCAAAGTGTATAAGGTACAAAATGTAGGGAAGCATTCACCCTCCAATGTGAATACTGACCCTGAACTTGCATGAACTTAAGAGTAAGTGCTTTCTTAAATTTTACACTAGGTCTCTTGTTTGCCTAACCCTAGTCCTGGCCCTGACAAAATGTTAATTCTAATTTTCTGCAGCATCCTAAAAGTATATTGGCTCATATTCAGGATATTAGGTTCCTAAAACCTAACCCCTAATTTCATATTTACAGGGTGTTCTTGGAGTTCCTGGGTGGTACAGTAGGTTAAACAACAGACTTTTGATTTTCACTCAGGTTGTGGTTTCAGAGTTCTAAGATCAAGCCCGCGTTGTGCTTTGTGCTCAGTGGGGAATCTGCTTAATATGCTCTCTTCCTCTGTCTCTCCCCTCAACACCCTCTCTCTCTCTCTCTCTCAAAATAGGTAGGTAGGTAGGTAGATAGATAGATCTTTTAAAAAAAAGTGTTCTTTGTAAATGATTACTTTCCTTTTTGGAGTTCACCTGTGTGAACTCTCAAGTCAGGATTTTTAAAACTTTCTGTTATTATGGACAAAGTACATTACCTCTAATGTGAAGCTGTTTATAATACAACGCAACTCAGGTTTATTTTCTGTTTTACTACTTAGGAAACTTTAGGCAAGGTTTTGATCCAATAAATAATAAAGCCTACCACATAAATGACTTAAATGACAAAGTATAAGTAAAGCACTAGGCCGGCACAAAGCAAGCACAAAAAATGGAAGCTTTTAGTTATTTTTATTTATGAAGTATTATTGACTTAAATGTTTACCTCCTTTTGGCCTATCTTGGTAGATGGTTTCTCCTACTGTTTGCAACTCAATCTACCAGGTGTGGTTTTAATTCCATGTCCTCCTGCTCCCTCATCCCTGTGATCATTATCCCAAAGCCTTAGAATAGTCAACACTCATTGCATTTATTTCTTAACCTTCCATTAACCTCTAAATCTGACTAATAGCTTAGTCCTCAACCAGTACAAATACACTGTCTTTAACTTATTTTTCCTCTCCACAGTACCGGACAATTTAATACCATCTCCTTCAACCCTATTCTTCTTGCCTAACTCCTCCAACACCAATTAATCATTACTGTCTTTATTTCTAAGGACATATCTGCTTAGTTTTTTGTTTGTTCATTTTCCTTTTCTGTTTTCTTGATCTGCTTTTCTTATGGTAATAGACATGGTATGGTTTGAAATATTAAGACAGTATATTTAAAGGGATTTTTGGAAATACTGTGTAGTGAAGAATGGGAAAATTAAAGAATAACTGGGTGAGTGGAAGGTTACAGAAAAAACATAATTACAGCTATTTTGGAAAAGGAAGTTCAGTTTGGGTGTGTCATATTTGAAAGGATATTTTCATGGGAAGATCAAGTGTCCAGTTGAAATACATATTTCTAGAAATTTGATTGGAGTTAAAAATTTGGCAGTGATCAGCATAGAGATAACTATTCAAGTTTCTGTGTAATGACATTCTCCCTCCCCGAGATATTAAGTGAAATAAGGAGAAAAAAAAAGAAGAAACAGATCTCCAGAGATAAAAATGTACAGCCTGGTAGTAAAAGGAAATCCTGAAACTGAGGAGCACCCAGTGGTTGAAAATGGCAATGCCTCTGAAAGGCCTTGGGAGGAAAGAGTAAGTGCAATTAAATTTGGTATTTATAAGGCATTGAGTGTTTGACCTTTAAAGCTTTAATTTCAGGAAAGGGATGTGAGCAGATATCCAAAGCATAAACTTTATAGTAACGTAAAAAAAAAAAAAAAAAAAAAAAAAAAAAACAGAAGCACTGATTGAGTCTAACAAGTTAGAAGTTTCAAAAAAAAATAAAAAATAAAAAAAAAAAAGTTAGAAGTTTCATGGTATGGAGTGGGAGCTGAAAGGAAAGAATTTTCTCCATGAATTATTAAAAATGTGATCATGTTTACAGATCTGATGGTAGATTGACATTTGACTGTGGATAAATAAAAGAGTTGATTGGTACAATTGAGAGCTTCTCTGAGAAATTGTTTACATTATAGAGGATTCAATTAGTAATTAGGTGATTTTTCTGCTGTGTTTAGAATCATGGGACTTAGCAATATGAAGAAGGAAAATGTGAAGTCAGCAGAACTGGGGGATAAGGAATGGTGGAAATAAAGGAGTAGCTGTGACTATTCTGCGTTTAATGTCATGGGAATAGAGCAGTGCCAGGTGATAATAAGGTCAAAGAGACAACTGTTCATGTGAGTTGTGAATGAACAACTGCAGACAGCAGTAGAGGACTTTCAGGAATAGTAAAGTGAAGGTGTCAGAAAGCACTATAGCAAATATAACTGGGTACGGCTGTAATAAAGACAACTAACACATTCTTTTAGTGATGGAGTCTGACCCTTGGTGTTTTACCACAAATAATTAAAGCACTAATAAGTTTATCTGTATCATAAAATCAGAAAGCCCTAAAACTGAAATGAGTGTCTAAAATAAACTTGCTATATTGCTGCTGTCATTTTACAATTGAGGAAGTGGAGAAAATATGAGTTGTCTGAGATCACAATGCTAATGAGTAACAAAGTTAAGGCTACACAGATAACATTGTACCCAGCTATATGTAATTTAAATGGATCATATCTTATTGGGTAAATCACCAAGGATTCCTTCCCCTTCTGAGTTTTCTAATTTGCATTTGATGACTAAAGCAAAATAACACTGCCTATCTTGAGTCCAAGTGCATGTAGAGGAGATATTTAAAACAATTATAAATGGGAGAAACAAATGGATATAAAAGGAAATGAATTTTCTGTACTTCACAAGAATAGATAAAATGATGACCCTAGTTGACTATGATAATAATTACGCATATATAATGTGATACCTGCAAGAACCAAAAGAAAAAAAAAAGTACAAAGATACACTCAAAAACAAACAAAAAACAAAACAAAAAAACAAAAAGGAAAAAGAGCACAAATGGGGGGGGAGGGCACAGTAAGCCTTAACATACCATTAATTATTTTTTATGTAAATGATATAAGTTGTCTAAAAATGGCAATTACAAGACAGAGATTGGAAGACTGGATTAAAAACCATGGCTGAACTATATGTTGTCTATAATATACTAATTTTAAGTATCATACAGGCAAGTTGGAAATATAAGGATGGAAAATATATATCATACAAACATTAAACAAAGGAAAGCAGGAGTGACTAGGTGAATGCCAAATAAAATAGACTTCAGAGAAAAGAAAGTTACCAGAGACGTAGAAGCACATTATATAATAAAAGGCTAAATTACCAAAAAGACACAGCAATCTTAAATATGTATACATCAAACAACAAGGCTGCAAAACATTTGAAGCAAAAATTGATAAAACTCAAAGAAGAAATAGATAAATCCATAGCTAGCTGGAGATTTCAACAGTCTTCTCTCAACAATTGACAGAACAACTAGACAGAAATTCAGCAAAGATACAGATTTCAACAAGATCAACCAACAGAATCTAATTAAAATTTAAAGAACACTGCACCCAACAGCAGCAGAATACACATTCTTTTCATACCCCACAGAATATATGTCAAGATAGACCATATTCTGGACAATAAAACAAATTAAAAAAAAAAAAACCTGTGAAATCATACAGAGTGTATTCTATGGCCACAATGGAGTAAAACCAGAAATCAATAACATAAAGACAATAGGAAAATCTTCAAATCCTTGGAAATTAAAACACACAATTCTAAATAATGGTTAAATAGAAAATGTCAAAATAAACTTTAAAAAATACATTGTACTGAATGAGATACAAATACAACATATTAAATTTGTGAGACATAACTAAAGCAATGTTGAGAGGGAAAGTTATGGCACTAGGTGCACATGTTAAAAAAGTAAAAGTCACAAATCAATAATCTAAGTCTCATTACAAGAATCCAAGAAAGGAAGATCAACATAAACCCAAAGCATGGAGTAGTGAGGACACAATAAAGAGAAGAACAGATTTAAGTTCAACTTGGAAGAGAAAAACAAAAAAGAAAAATCAATGAGGAAAGAGTTTGTTCATTGAAAAGATTAATAAAATTTGACAAACCTCTAGCAAAACTAGAAAAGAAGAAACAGAAAAAATGCAAATTATCAACATCAGGAATGAAACTAGGATATCACTATAGATCCTACAGACATCAAAATAAGAAAATACCATGAATAACTTTACACACATAAATATAAGGAAAAAATAGACCAGTTCCTCAAAAAAATAAACTCTCACATCTTGTCCAATATGAAATAGGTAATTTGAACAGTCCTGTAATTAAGGAAATTGTGTTTACACTTTTGAAAATCCCAGAAAAGACATATCCAGGTCATATGGTTTCATTAGAGAATTCTAAAAAATATTTAAAGAATTAAATTCAAAACAATCTCTTTTGGAAAACAGAAGACAAGGGAAAACTTGATTCATTTTATGAAGCTAATATTACTCAAATACCAAAATCAAAGACAGTACACAAAAACTACAGATGTTTATCCCTTACGAATAAAGATGCAAAAGTCCTTAACAAAATATTAGCCAAGTATATAATTCAGTTATACATGAAAAGAACTACACCATAATCAGGTGGGATTAATTCCAGAGATGCAAAGCTGGTTCAATACTTGATCAATCAGTGCAAGCTACCATATCTACAAGTTAATGTAAAACAGTCACATAATCATATCAATGGACACAGAAAGATCTTTTGACAAGTTTCAACACCCATATGTAATAAAAATAGGAACAAATTTGATAAAGAACATCTATAAAAAAGTACAGCTAAAATTATATTTAATAGGTAGAAACTGAATGCAAGAAAGACTATTCTCACCACTCATATCTGACATAGTACTGGAAGTTCATCACAGTGCTGAAAATGCAAGGAGGCAAAAAACGGAAATAAAAGTTACACAGGGGATCCCAGGATGGGTCAGCGGTTTAGCGCCTCCTTCGGCCCAGGGCGTGATCCTGGAGACTCCGGATCGAGTCCCGCGTTTGGCTCCCTGCGTGGAGCCTGCTTCTCCCTCTGCCTGTGTCTCTGCCTCTCTCTCTCTCTTTCTGTGTCTCTCATGAATAAATAAATAAATAATCTTTTTAAAAAAAATAAAAGTTACACAGATCAGAAAGAAAAAAATAAAACTGTCCCTATTTGTACACGGCATGACTGCCTACATACAAAATTCAAGGAATATACCAAAACAAAGAAACAAACAAAAAAACCCCCCAAAAAACAAAAAACAAAAACCGGAACTAATAAGCAAGACCAGTGAAGCTGAAAGATATAAGATAAAAAACAAAAGTCCAGACGGGCAATGAATACATGGACATTATTTTTAAAATAAAATAATAATTGCAGAAAAAAATGAAATGCTTAGATGTAAATCTAACAAAATATGCACTGGATTTGCATGTTGAAAACTACATAGAGCTAAAAAAAATTACATAAAGCTAATGAAATCAAAGATGATCTAAGTAAATAGATAAACATAGTGTATACATATATTTGACGACTCAACCTAGTAAAGATGTCATCTCTCTCTAAATTGATAAACAACAGTTTTAATGTAATTCCCATAAAAATCCCAGCATGATTTTTTTTGGTAGATATACAAAAGATTACTCTAAAAGCCACAAGGAAATAAAAAGGAACTAGAATACCTAAATTAATTTGAGAAAAGGAGATTAAGGTGGGAGCAATCCGTCTACCAATTTTAAGACATTATATATATAACATATTTTAAGACATATAATAGAGCTATAGTATGAAGATACTGTGTGGTACTGGTGGAATAGATGAATGGGTTAGAATAAAGCAGTCAGATATAAACCCAGATAAATATGCCCAAATGAGTTTTGAAAAAGGTGGGAAAGTAATTCAATGGAGACGTCACAGCTTTCCTCACAAATGATCCTGGAGCAATTGAACATACATAAGTGGAGGGAAAAAAAAAAGATTCTTACACCGTACACAAAGATTAACTTAAAACAAAACACAGGCATATAAGCATTTTAGGAAAAAAATAGAAGCGAGCCTTTAGGATGTAGGGCTAGGCAACTTGGTCTTAGATTTGAGACCACTAAAGGCACTATCCATAAAAGGAAAAATTGATGAGCTGCACATAAACACTGAAAACTTTTGCTCTGTGAAAGATACTGTTAAGAGGATGGAAAAACAAGCTACAGGGTGGGAGAAAAATATTTCCATATGACACATCCAACAAGGCACAAGGATTCAGAATGTATAGAGAGGTCTCAAAATTCAACAATAAAAAAAAAAAATCAACAATAAAAACATCCAACTAGAATATGGGCAGGAGACCAAGAGACCTCTCACTGATAAGGATATTCAGAGGCTTATAAGCACAAGCACGATCAACATCATTTGGGATACGCAACTTGAAATCATAATGAGATCTACAAGAATGCCTAAATTTTTTTTAAAAAGTGGCATCACTTATACGTTGCTGATGGGAATGTAAAATGCCACAGCTACTCCCAAAAAGTGCAGTTTTTTATAAAACTGAACATGCAACTACCATACTGCTCAGACACTGCACTCCTAGCTATTCATCTCAGAGACATGAAGACTTAGCGCTTACGCAGAAACATGCATATGAATATTTACATCAGCTTTATTTGTAATAGCCTTACACTGTATAAAAATGTAAAATAAAATAAATAAAATATAAATATCTGGTTCCGGAAGCCCCTTCTTTCCTACCACCTTCATTAACTGCTATCCTGGGTCAAGTCACCAGCTTTCTGCTATTTTTTTTAAGGATTTATTTATTCATTTATTCATTCATTTGTTCATTTATTTATTTATTCATTTACTTATTTACTTCTTTATTCATTCATTTATTCATCTATTTTCATTCATTCATTTGTTCATTCATTTGTTCATCTATTCATTCATTCATTCGTTCGTTCATTTATTCATTTACTCATTTATTTCTTTATCTATCCATTCATTCATTTATTCATCTATTCATTCTTTCATTTGTTCGTTCCTTCATTTATTCATTTACTCATTTATTTCTTTATCTATCCATTCATTCATTTATTCATCTATTCATTCATTCATTTGTTCATTCATTTCTTTAGCCATTTATTCATTCATTTGTTCATTCATTCATTCATTTCTTCATTCATTCACTCATTTGTTCATTCATCATCCATTCATTCATTTGTTCACTCATCCATCCATCCATTCATTCATTCATTTCTGAAGGAGACCGACAGGGCGCGGAGGAGCAGAGGGGCGAGGGAGAGAGAGAGAACACCAAGACGGTTTCCTCTGACCTGGAGCTCCAGCGCCTCCTCCCGGGACGAGATCCCGTCGTGGGCTGCAGCCGGGCAGGCGGCGTCATCCCGGAGCCCCAGCCACCGTGTGACCTCCACAGGGACGCCGCAGTCCGCGCGACCCTCCAGCCTCACCCCCTCAGAGGTCCTCACCAACCGGAAGTCAGACCGCGCGACCCTCCAGCCTCACCCCCTCAGAGGTCCTCACCAACCGGAAGTCAGACCGGGCGGCTTCCCTGGGTCTCACCTGGGCCTGAGGCCTCTGAGGGGCGGAGCGACGCTGACGCCGACTCCGTCTCCGTCTCCCGCTCGCGCCGCACCCGAAGCCGCTGCCCGAGGGAGCCGAGGGAGCCCGAGCTCGGTTGGGCCCACCTCCGCCCCAGCAGCAACCGCAGGGACCCCCCGGGGATCCCAAGGCCCCGCGCCCGCGAGCCACTCGCCGCCGCCTCCACGCCCCCTGACGGCGGGGAGGGCGCCCCGGCCCCGGAAGCGGCGCGGCCCCGGGCCCCGGATGCACGCGGCGCTGAGGGCCGCTGCCGGCTGGCACGCATGCGCAGGCCCACTCTGCTCCCCGCGCTCCAGGGCGGGGGCCACGTGCCCGGAGGTGGGAGCCGCGGGGTGCACCCGCGCTCCCGCTGTCGGCCTGGGCCGGGCCTTCCCCCGCTCCAGGGCAACGCCCTGCTCAGGCCCTCTGTTGCCTCCTGTCCCTCCTGTGGGGTGTTCGCCCCACATAAAGGAGATTTCATTGTACAGCTCCCGTCTCCTCTCTTGAGATGCATGCCCCTTATTTGCTTTTTCTTTGTTAAAACCACTATGCACTTTTTTTTAAAAAAGATTTTATTTATTTATTCATGAGAGACACACAGAGAGAAAGAGAGGCAGAGGGAGAAGCAGGCTCCTTGCATCCTTGCAGGGCGCCGGATGGGGGACTCGATCCCGGGGACCCTGGGATCACACCCTGAGCCAAAGGCAGATGCTCAACCACTGACCCACCCAGGCGTCCCCACTATTCACTTTATGATGTAGATTTTTTTTTGCACCTTTTATTAGTTTACTAATAAACTTTTCTGTGATATTCTACTAGAAGATCATTTTCTTAAGGGCAAGGGGGAAAAAATTCTGTAGCCACGTCAGCTTCAGCTCTTAGGTCACACACAGCAGAGGATTTTGTGTTCTAACCTTAGATCCAGCTCTTTTCTGCACACTCACTGTCACTATCTAGATTTAGGCAGACACCCTTCTTGTGAATTACTGCAATAGCCTTGAGTTTTGACTCTCTTTGTTGGTTCTTTCTTATGCATTTGAAGAGTTTTCTAAAATGGAAATTTGATGATATGCACCGCCTTTTTGATACCGTGCAATGTTTTCTGTTGAGTGAGAAAGCTCTTTTGAGAAATACAAGGACAGTGGAGTACCCTTAAGGACTTAAGCTTGGAGATCATGGAATTAATCCCATTCCAGGGGGAGGGGAGCCTTCCGAATATGGCTTTGGGGAGGGTGGCGGTTTTGACTTGGGGCACTCTAGAGTTTGTAAAACACGCTCGATTGTCTGTGTTAGGCCTGATCCAGTTTATGAAGGTGGATTTCTCCAGCCTTCCGTGTTTAGATGCATTAGAGAAAAGGCAGTGAGTGGGAATCTCCCAGGGTTTTTGTTTTTCTAGTAGTTGAACAGTATTGTGGAAATTGGAAGTTTTTTAGCATTAAAGGGAGACAAAGTGAGGATCTGAAACAAAAATGAGAGAAGTGAAATTGGGCAGTGCAAATGCAATTGTTGGAGGTGACTTAAATATTCTTTGGCGTTTAGCGAAGATAGCGTCCTCTGATTGATGGCAGGAGGGCAGATGGTGAGGTCACTATTGATCAGTAGCCTGGTCTCTGGGTTCTAAGGGCAGGAATTTGAGATCATGTAGAATCACTGGCACATAAAATTATAAAGCTAGAAGATATCTGAACTATTTCTTAATTTGTAGTTAGTATGCTTATCATATAGTTAGTAATATATTTACAGGTAAACTCTATGAATGTTTTTGCTAATTTAAAATGCCTCTATCTCGGGGATCCCTGGGTGGCTCAGCGGTTTGGCGCCTGCCTTTGGCCCAGGGCATGGTCCTGGAGTGTCGGGATCGAGTCCCACATCGGATTCCTGGCATGGAGCCTGCTTCTCTCTCTGCCTCTCTCTCTCTCTATGTCTATCATGAATAAATAAATAAAATCTTAAAAAAAATAAAAGATAAAATGCCTCTATCTCAAGATGGAATGTGGATAAAAGTGTTGAATAATTGTGTAAATAATGTCTTATTTT
This sequence comes from Vulpes vulpes, assembly GCF_048418805.1. Classification (NCBI taxonomy): domain Eukaryota; kingdom Metazoa; phylum Chordata; class Mammalia; order Carnivora; family Canidae; genus Vulpes; species Vulpes vulpes. The sequence continues at coordinate 43,797,248 of NC_132782.1, forward strand.
TATTAATAGATAGGCTAATTTTCATTAGAACGTGGATCATATCCATCTTATTTTTTATTCCTAGAGCAGTGTCTGGGAGCATACTTTTTATTTATTTATTTTTATTTTTCAAATAAACAAATAACATTGACCTTTTTCCCTTTTTCTTTTTCTTTTTTTTTGAAAGAGAAAGAGTGGGATCAGGGGCAGGGTGACCAAGGGAAAGAGAGAATCTTAAGCAAGTTCCACACCCAGCACAAAGCCCAACATGAGGTTTGATCCCACAACCGTAAGATGATCACTTGAGCTGAAATCAAGAGTCAGACACTTAACCAGTTGAGCCACCCAGGTGTCCCAACACGGATTCTACATAACTTCTGTTTCATATGATTTTGCCATTACACACACTAAAATTTAAAAATTTACCTGGGTGAGAGTTTTGCATTATGTTCTATTTATAACATCCTGTGAAAAAGAGTGTATGAAGGATAATTTGAAGGATGATTGTTCATGGTAGATTGCCTTGAAGTTAAAAGCAAGGAAAGTCCTATTATGATGTATTATAACTTAGATTATATAAAAAGCAGTAGATAGTCCTTGTTGTGCAGTGGATTGAAATACATTTAGATTTTATTTTATATTTCAGTGCATATACTTCTTTGAAGAACATCACTCACATTATTTTAAACTGGAGCTAAAGGGAAATATATTGAATCCAAAATTCAGATAATAGTATATATGATAGGAAGATATCTATTTTAATTAATGGAGAGTAAAATTCATTAGGGGTGTTAAGCACTAGTAAATTCTCGATGTAGAGTATAAAAAATGCAAAAATCCATCTCAAGAAAATGATAAAGCTTGTGAAATAAGATTCAAAGGAAAAGTTTATATTTGAATATAGCTGAAATACCAAGTTTGTTGAATTTGAATAGTTTTTTTCAAGAAACTATAAAGATTTTACAGTAGAAGTTTTATTTATTTATTATTATTTTTTATTTTTAAAGATTTTATTTATTTATTCATGAGAGACACAGAGGGAGAGAGAGAGAGAGGCGGAAACACAGGCAGAGAGAGAAGCAGGCTCCATGCAGGGAGCCCGATGCGGGACTCGATCCCGGGACTACAGGACCAGGCCCTCGGCTGAAGGCAGCACCAAACCACTGAGCCACCCGGGCTGCCCCACAGTAGAAGTTTTAAATTTTGAAACATGGTTCACTCATTACCTACTTATTGAGAACCTATGTTATGTTAAGATATGGAGTCAAAACAAAATCCATGTCAACACATACACACAAACCACATCCCTCCTACATATTTATATACATTCATATTTGCCTACTACATCTATACACATACCTATATAATTATTAAATCTACTTATAATATATCTTCATACCCATTACATATACACACATACATGCCTACCACTTACAATGGACATATGTATATATTTTCTGAGACTTAAGAGAAACTTCTAAAATATGGAAATTAAAGCTGGAGACTAAAACCATTGTGAATGGGAAGGTAATTGTACAATTTTAATAACATGTGAATAAAACATGGAGCTAAAAGCCACTATCCAAGATTTAAAAATAAAATAAACATGATCGTAAAAGATCTATAGAATTCTATCAAATGATGTTGTCTAAGCAATGGCAGGTTCAATATGCAAATTTCTCCAGAATTGTATCTTAGATATATAGGAACAATAATATTGGAACATGTGCTCCATTTTTAATTAGTTCTCGTAATTTTAATTGCATCTCTTCAAGGGTTTTTGGTTTTGTTTTGTTTTGTTTTTCTGTTATCTCTGAAGGATTCACCTTGCTAAAATGATTTTCAGTTTTAGAAGCATTTTGTTTTCAAAATGCTGTAAAAGAAAAGGAGTCATATTAATAAAGTATTTAGTCTATTTTAAAATGGCACTGCATAAATATAGTTAGACCTTCTCTGTGCTTCCTGGTAACCTCTCTTTATTAGGTGCATTGACTCTTTCAAGGCTGTCAAAGTGCTCTTTAGTAAATGGCTCCATAGGGCATCAATTTCTATGCAAACAAACTAGTGCTAATTCTCAGCCATTCTCAAAAATGTTTTTTTTTTTTAAAGACCAGAAAAATTTGAATAAATGAAATGTATGAAATGTTTTCTTTCCTTTGGTAAGTTTGAGGTATAGATTTATATACCCAATGTATTTTGTTTTCTGGGTTTTTTTGGTTTAATTAATGCATGTGCCGTGCAAAAGCATATTTCCCACCATGTGGGATGTATAATTGCGTGTTATCTAATCATTTTTATGACTGATTATCACTGGATTTATGTACTGGGCAAAGATCAATCTAAAGCATGCTGTTATAATGTGACTTGTTATTAAGTGGAGTCGGTTTTATGTCGTGTCTTGTCCTCGGAAGTATTTAAAGTGCATACTGTAAAAACTTGATAAATTGTTCACCTGAAAATAAAATGATCATGTTACATGTAGATTAGGAAGTAAAAGAATGAGGAAAGTGTGTAGGATAGGATGAAAAGCCAGGAGTCAGGAGGAGAGGAGAAAGATAAAAAAGGATGGTAGGCAGGAAGCCTAATATTACGTATAAACAGAATAAAAAGATTTCAACAAAACAATGTATTGTTACTTCTTTTTTAAAAATTCTATTTAAATTCAATTTGCCAACATATAACATCCAGTGCTCACCCCTCATGTGCCCTCCTTAAAAATTTTATTTATTTATTTGAAAGAGAGAGAGATCATGCTCACAAGCAGGAGGGAGGGATAGAGGGAGAAACAGACTTGCTGCCAAGTAGGGAGCTGGATGCAGGACTCAATCCTACGACCCTGGGATCATGACCTCAGCTGAAGACAGACACTTAACCAACTGAGCCACCCAGAGCCCTGTATTGTTACTTCTTTTCTTTTTTAATATTTTATTTATTTATTCATGAAATACAGAGAGAGAGAGAGAGAGAGAGGCAGAGGGAGAAGTAGTCCCCATGCAGGGAGCCTGATGAGGGACTCGATCCTGGGTCTCCAGGATCACACCCTGGACGGAAGGCAGCGCTAAAGGGCTGAGCCACCAGGGCTGCCCTGTACTGTTACTTCTTATATTCTGTACGCTGTATTGTTACTTCTTATATTCTGTGTCTTCCCTACTTTCTTCTATATTTGTGGCAATATTTGTTGCAATATTAGAATTTTAAAATTTAAATCACTGTCCTACATACTGTAATGTGTAGTAACCTCTCTTCCTTACCTCCCTCTACTACCAACTTATTTTTTCCAGCCAGGAAATGCTCTTGAAAAACTCCCTCTGAGGATGGAGGGAGGGAGGGAGAGAGGAAGGTATACATTGCCCATCTCTCCCCGCCTGCCCCCCACCACACACACATACTTTAGCAACTGGCTGGAGCAAGTGACCATGCTTTAGCAATTGTAGCATTTAATGAAAATTTATTGCTTCTTTCAGACTGTGGCTTTAGTAAGTCCTCTAAAGGAGTAGCTAAAAATCCATGTCAGATGGTTCTGAGGAAGGTTTTCTAATTCTCCTATTATTCGTTTACTTTGGGGGAAATGCTTTTATAGTCAACATTAACACTGTCATACAGATCCATCTGTGCTTCTGGGCCATAATATAGTTTCTGTGACTCCAGTGATAATGAAAGAATCCTATATGGATGAGGTTTAGGGTCATAAAATACAAAGATTCCCCAAATGGTTTCAGCATATGAATTGTCCAAGAATCTAGCTGAAATATAGATTCTTTCCTTTAAGATTTGGATCCATTGTTTCTGGGGCTAGGTCCAGGAGTCTGTTTTTGATCAGCATTCCAAATGATTCCATTGTGGCTTCTTTAAGGACCTCTATTTTAGTAAAACATAAATAAGCCTTGCTGTAACAAGCTCAGAGACTGCTTCTCTGGTAATGTCTATTCTGGGTATCAGAAATTTTAGGCATTTGTCAGCATCTGTACTCAGTTTGGACAACTTTCTGTAACCATATCTGAAACGATGCAGTGATTTATAATTCATGAAGAAAACAAAAATAATTAGATTGCTGAGGCCACTTTATTCAATGAGAGCTATAGTCACTATACATTTAACCTTAGTGAGTGCTAATAATCAAAACAAGTGGGTATTACAATGCATTTCTTTGAATTCAAAAACCAGTAACTACTTGGGACCCTAGAAGTCATTTTTTAAATTAGTAAGTTTGCTTTTCTCACTAGGTAGTGAAATTACACAGTGCTGTTTGTTTGGTAGTAGCCCTTGTTTTGTTTTGTTTCAAAGATATGAAGTCACTTTCAAAATACTTGAAGCTTTTTATTTGTTTTTGATCAAAGTACATTATAAATTGGAACGTAAGAATGCTAGTATTTTTGTTGTTATGCCTACCTAGGCAGGTGACATTGGAAGTGCGAATGCCATACTTTTATTTTCATTCACTCCATTACCTGACGTAATGAACCCAAGTAGGAGATCTTTAGTCTGTTTTTGTATTTTATTTTTGAATCCTGATTAAGATGTCATCAGTGCATATTCCCATATTTGGAGTTCTAGAAAGCAGAGGTCCATAAAACTTTGACAACTGAAAGAACAATAGAAATTTGAGCCGGAGGAATTTCGAGTGGAAACCTGAGTAGAAAAATGATTGGTAAGAGGGGCTGGGGAAACTAAAGCCCTCTTGCTCAAATGTGCCCATTTTAGGAATTACCTGGAACAATTGTTGAACATACAGATTTAGTAGATCTTGGCGGGGAGGCCATGGAACCTATATGTTTAACGATTGCACAGACCATTTCATGACAATGCAAGTTTGGTAAACCCTGAAACAGAATTAGTTTTGGATGAACTTGATGAGAGCATGTTGGTAAAAGTCATCACAGTTGAATCTGAGTATTTGATGAATGGCCACCAAATATGGGTGAGTCTTAGTGTCTTATTCACAGTGCTTCTATAGTCTCAATAAGCTTTTAAAATTCAACTTTATTCAGAGTATAATTTACATACAATAAAATCTAGCCATTTTAGGTTTGCCTTTGTTTTTTCTCTGTAACTATAGTGATGAAATACTTGGTACATAATAATGTTTTGAGGACATATATGTTACTCTTTTAAAAATTGAAAATAATTCTCCATTTGATTTTTTAAAAAAAAAACCTTAACAGCAAAAAATATCAGGAAATACTTTGGGATATCCATTGATAACTTCTAGTAGTTTGATTATTTTGATAGTATGACTACCTTCAAATCTCATTACTTAGTCACAATGTAACCAAATTATTTCCCATGAGTCTTGTACCTGCCCTTTTTTTAGTAGTGAGCTGAAGTTTCATCTTTGAAGACATTATGCGGAAAGACGTAACATCCAGTGATTGCCCTGAAGTTATTCTAGTATTGAAAAACATAAAAGTCCCAGCAATTTTGGCAAAGGAACTAAAGAATGCTATAGAGAACATCTTTATAACTCTCAATCAGAATGTCTTCTATCTTTCATTTGAAGAAATTTGGGAGTTTTGTCAGTACTACAAAATGCTACGTACGTTGCTCTATTGTTTCCTAAAATTATGTAATTCCTACACTCCACAAACATTTAGGCTGTCATTCAAGACAGGTTTATTCTAGGTGTTGTGAACTGATTAGATACTATAGGGTAGACAGTACCATTAAGTATCACCAAATCAGATCTTTGCCCAGCAAACCTATTAAAAAATCAGAACACACTGCTTACAAACCACTGTAAGTTGTGGCTTTATTTCATTTTATTTGCTTAATAAATAAAAGTAAAGATGAAATGTCTTTGATTCAAGAAATAGGTATTCTTGATCTATCTTTTATCAGCAATTATTGCATAGGTTCAGTGCTTACGAACATGTTCTAACTCGGTGACCAAAAATGCTCAGTGGATCTTGAAATGTTTTTCAAATATAAGTTTCTAAATTCTTAATAAAGTTTGGAAGTAAGGCATGTATTTGAGTGATTTGCTTTGTTTTTTAATATATGTCTCTTAACCATCCTGGAGTGTTTATTTCATTGTCTTATTGAAATCACCTTTTACTTGAATAGAAAAACAATTTCTTTATGTATAGTTCACTACAATTATATATTTCTAAGAATTGTTTTTCCTATTCTGATCTCCAATGATACTATTGGATTCTGTTTTCTTGTGTATCAATGAGACTTTCAGACTTTTTAAAAATTATTGTACATGTGTTTAGTAATTATGGGCATAGGACACTGCCATCTCTTCTCTTTAGTTTTTCTCTCTGTTTAGATGGATTTCCATAACCTAACTTTGATTTCTGATCAATGTCTATATATGTAAAAACATATTTTTGGATAATAAGAATAAGGCATAAGATCACCCTGATAAAAATAAACTTACTAAAAAAAAATAAACTTACTAATTGAGTGTGAGGGTAGTAGGAACAAATGTCATAAGCAAAGGGAAAATTTAAGCGACAAAACTATTTGGTAGTCTTGAACTTGGATTTAACTGGATCCATTGATGTTCTAAATATGAGTTCTTCAAGAAACCATTTGTCTGAATTAACATTCAGTGTCTTAGCCAAAGTGACTGAATTGTCGATGTTCTCAGACTCATTTCTAAAGATTACATTTATTATACAGTATTTGTTGTGCTGTTTTAATTTGAGGAACGTAAATATTAAAGTTGTTTCAAATATTCCAAAAACATGTTGGAATTAAAGGCATAGAAATAGACATATGCTCTTAACAAAAACTAATACACACACACATGCACACACACATAATCAAGTTACTAATTTCCAGTCCACATTGTGCCTTTTATCTTTTGTTGTCCTAAAGCTTACCTACAAACCTACTCTCCCACAAGAATCCAAGACAAATTAAATACTACATTTTTTTTCAAATTATTTTGCTAAATAATATTTTTATTTAAAGGAGAAGGAAAAGATATATTATAAAAATGAACGATTCCATGTTTTAGCTTGTACTGCTGTAAGGCTATTAAATATTAAAGGTTAATAAACTCTGAGGTCAACATACTGTAAAGCCCCAAAGTATTTAAGATTTTTTAAGTTGTGTAATAAAAACTACAAAATTTATGTTTATCAAGAACAATTTAAAAGAATTTACTTGTTTTATATTACTATCAAGGAAATTTTGTTTGAGAATATCCTCTATGATGTTCTGAATAGATTATCAAAATTAATCAGACAACAGATCTAGTGTTTTCTGTCTGTAACAATCTTAGGTCTCTGACCCAATCATTTAACCTTTCTGAGCTTCAGTGTTAAGGACACAAAGCAGAGAAATAACAGACAAAAGCTTAGTCTTAGGTCTGTGGCCCCAAAGCCCATGATCTGATTTACTGTGACACACTATCTTTCATAAAAATAAAATTTTAGGGACGCCTGGGTGACTCAGCAGTTGAGCACCTGCCTTCGGCCCAGGGGTGATCCTGGAGTCCCGGGATCAAGTCCCATATCGGGCTCCCTACATGGAGCCTGCTTCTCTCTCTGCCCATGTCTCTGCCTTTCTCTGTGTGCCTCTCATGAATCAATAAATAAAATCTTTAAAAAAAAAAAAAGGAAAAGAAAATTTTACCTTTGCTTTATACTTGACGTAAACTGAGACTAAGAGAGGTTAAGGTACCCATCCAAGATTACATGCTCTGTAAATATCAAGGCTGAGACCTGCATACAGAGCTTCTGATTCTGATTCCAATTCTTTCTTCTGCATCAAGCAACCCACGAAAGTGAATGCCTCATGAAGTTCAGTAGTAGTATGGAGGAGAAGACTCTAGAAACAATGCCTCCTGTGTGTGTGTGTGTGTGTGTGTGTGTGTCTGATGGGGGGGAGGGGGCTTTCAGAAAATCTAGTTTTTCCTCTCCAAATTTAGTGATGATATGCATATATATGATGCATATTACGCAAACTATTTTGCTTCTTGCTTTTTTCCCTTGAAGGTCCTGTCATATTAGTCACTACATATCTGCCTTTATTTATTTATTTTTTAAACATTTTATTTACTTATTCATGAGAGACACAGAGAGAAGCAGAGACATAGGCAGAGGGAGAAGCAGGTACCTCAGGGAGCCTGATGCTGGACTCGATCCCAGGACCCCAGGATCATGACCTGAGCCAAAGGCAGATGCTCAACGACCCAGGCACCCTCTGTCTTTCTTTTAAATGGCCGTACAATATTCTGTTTTATATAAATACCATAAGTTATTTAGCTAGTTATAAAATAATGAACTTATAGCTCCAATTTCATGCTATTGTAAGCAAAACTGCAGTATGTGTGTGTGTATATATATATATATATATATATAATTTGATATATATATCATTTGAACATATCTAATCATGTTTCCATTAAAAAACAAAAAACACCTGTGGATGCAGTTGCTGCGTCAACAAACATAATTTTAATTTTAATTTTAATAGATATTACCCAAATTGCTATTCACCAAGCTGGTACATTTCCTATCCTGCTGCACATATGAGAAGGGCTGTTTCTTTTTCTTTCTTTAAAGATTTTATTTGACAGAGAGAGAGCATGAGCAAGAGCAGGGGGAGTGGCACAGGGAGAGGGAGAAACAGACTTCCCCAGCTGAGCAGGAAGCCAGATGCAGGATTGATCCCAGGACCCCCGGGATCACGACCTGAGTGAAAGGCAGATGCTTCACAGACTGAGCCAACCAGGCGCCCTCATAAGGACTATTTCCTTAACACTCTCCATCACATTGTGATCCAGTTATTTCATTACTCAGGGGTAAAACAGGATCTGGCAGTTTTATTTTTTTATACTAATGAGTAATTTTGAACAAGTTTATTTTTTAACAGCCATTTTTTAAAATGATTTTATTTATTCCTGAGAGAGGCAGAGACATAGGCAGAGGGAGAAGTAGGCTTCTCATGGGGAGTCTGATGTGGGACTCGATCACAAAGACCCCAGGATCACGACCACAGTTGAAGGCAGATGCTCAATGACCACCGAGGCACCCCAAGAACTATTTTTTTTTTGTGGTTGATGTCAGTTCATGTCTTTTGTCATTCTTTTATTGGGCCATTGGCCTATTTCTTATTGATTTGTAGGAAATTTTGTTAACTTCAGAAAGAAAACTTTAACCTTCGATATGAATTACCAAAATGTCAATTTGTCTTTTAATCTTTAAGATGTTTTGGACAAAGAAAGTCAATTATATTTTTATGTATTTGGTTGTCAATATTTTATAAGAGCTTATGAGTTTTAAAATATACTTAAATGAATTTCCTACTCATTATTTTTGTTTTTTTAAATTTATTTATTTTAATTTATTTATTTTTATTATTTATTTATTTATTTATTTATTTATTTATTTATTTATTATTTTACTCATTATTTTTAAAAGAAGAGAATGGATAAGAAATTCCTGTTTTCTTCTAGTACTTTTATGTTTTTTTTATGTTAAAATTTCCATTCATTTGGAACTTATTCTGGAGTAGAGGTCAAGTAAAAATGCAACGTTTTTCTCCAGATGATTATCGTCTTTTTCCAACACTACTTACTGAATAGCTTTCAGTTCTCTACATATTTGAGACACAAAATTTAATGTCCAACAATGTTTGTTTTTTAACAACATTTTATTAAGTATTTAAAAATTATCTACCCAGTTACCTGAATTTAGCACATATCAGGGAGATACTGTAATATTTTGTGAGTTATCTTGGAAGCAGTAATGGATGGTTTGATCATATTTAACTGTTTACCTAAATATTCATTTTAGTGCAACTTCTATAAGCAAGATTTAAATAATGATTAGGGGTAAGGAGAAAGGGTAAAGAAATAGAGTGAGCAAAAGGGGACCCTTGTCCTTCAAAAATATTGAAAGATGCCACAAGCACATGTATAGTCATCTTCTACTTAGGATGAATCAATCCTTAAAATAAACATTATAGCTGTTATTTGGAAATTCACAGGCTTGTCTAAATCAAGATTACCTTAGAATTTCTGGAGGTGGGTAAGAAGTCTTAGACTGCATTAGATATGAAACAGTATTTATCTTTTGCCTGCATGCTTAATTCAAAAACTGTTATCTCTCTCCCACATCTCTAGTCTACATTATTGAGAAAGAGATGAAATATGATTTGGTTGACAAAGCAACTCATTGAAATTGGTCACTATTATGACATGTGATTCCTGCATGTACACTCTCACAATCGAGCTAGTATCTTTGTAAATACAAATGGCCGGATGAACTCTGGGACTTCACCCAGATAATTCAGATAGTGCTAAGGAGTTTATTCATGCCAACATTGTATACGAACATATTATGCTCTGCTTAGAATATAAGATAGGCTAGGATCCAAAGTTATTCATGCTTTAATGCAATGAGCATGGCCTTTGGAGCTAAAAAATATCTGGCTCTTTCACTGACTGTGCACATTGTACATTGAAAACTTGTTAACTGTAGAACAACTGTTCTTTTCATTTTTTTGAATGAAAAATCAAATCAAATAATAGAAAAAAAAACACACAGTGTTTTATATAAAGCCTTAGTAAATGAGAACACTCTTTCCTTTTCTGGCCTCCACAGGAAACTATCTTCATTTCACCATACCTACCAGATATATTACTTTACTTCAACAATTTGCTAAAATAACTCACCTAATATATTGTTATCATTTTAAAGTATTTTTATTTCTTTTTTTTAAGATTTTATTTATTTATTCATGAGAGACAGAGAAAGAGAGAGAGAGAGAGAGAGAGAGAGAGAGAGAGGCAGAGACACAGGCAGAGGGAGAAGAAGGCTCCACACAGGGAGCCTGAGGTGGGACTAGATCCCGGGTCTTCAGGATCAGGCCCTGGGCTGAAGGCAGCGTTAAACAGCTGAGCCACGTGGGCTGCCCCAGTATTTTTATTTCTTGAAGTCACTTTTTGTGGAAAACATTTTAAATGTAAATTTCTATTTTTCCTTAAGAGGAAAGTAATGTGACTTGAAATTTCCATAGTATTTCAAGTGCTTAATTTTATTTCAATCAATATATTAATTTTTTTTTTTAAATTTTTTATTTATTTATGATAGTCACAGAGAGAGAGAGAGGCAGAGACACAGGCAGAGGGAGAAGCAGGCTCCATGCACCGGGAGCCCGACGTGGGATTCGATCCCGGGTCTCCAGGATCGCGCCCTGGGCCAAAGGCAGGCGCCAAACCGCTGCGCCACCCAGGGATCCCTATATTAATTTTTATAATAAAAAGATATATGGAGTTACGTAACATTGTACATCTTCAATGGTTAAATGATCATATTGATTTCTGATCATTTTTTCTTTATGTTTTGACTACTGTTACACCTGTTACATGACTTTTAGTTATTTGCCTTCACAGATTCATCTTGTTTTGACTGTTTATCTTAAATTTCTTTTGCTATTTGTGATCTAGAAAGAGAAAATGTAGGCTTATAAGTTTTCAAATAATTCACTTAAGCTTGTTGGCATTTACTTGAATGTTGTTGTTGTAATAATAGAATAGATTTTTTCTTTTCTTTTTTTTTTTGCATGATTCAAACCTGTTTTTATTACAGAAATCAAAACAAAACTTAAAAAGCATTTTTATCTTAAGATCTTTCACTGTCAAGGATTCAAATAACCAGACTGAAGCCTCAAGTCTAGAACATCTGTTCCAACACAGAAGAAGAGCTTCTTTCTTCAGCCAAGTGGTGGTCAGATTTCTTTTCCAAATAGCATGCACTGCCCCCCCACCCCATTCCTCAAAGTGACTAACAAAATACTCAAAATGAATTTAATCTGTTTAAATGCAAATATATTTTTTGCTTAATGTAGAAAATAAATTTAGATGTTGTTTATCACAACAAAACACATGTAGAAAAAGATATAATTTAAATTTGTCCCTCCCTACATCTTCCTTTATTTATTACTGCTTGTCTCGCCTTCTTTTGTGTCCTGAGGCTAACCTTGAAGTCAAGAAAATGACAGTTTAAAAAAATGAACATAGTATTTGTTTTGTTGATTATTTCTATTAATTTCTATTTTTAATTTCATGGAATCATTTTTAAATTTTTATTATCTCTCCTCTTCTACTTACTTTAGAATTAATTTGCTTTTCTTTTTCTAGTTTCCTAAGATGGGAGTTTAGATTATCAACTTTAATTTTTCCTCTATTCTAATATGAAGTCAGTGTCATAAATTTTCCTCTAAGCAGTACTTTCACTTCATCCCACAAATTTTGATGTTGTATTTTCATTTTCAATCAGTTGAAAAGTTTAGAAATTTCTCTTCAGATTTCCTCAGTGACCTATGCATTATTTAGAAGTTTGTTGTTTCATCTCTAAATATTTGTGATTTACATCTTTCTGTAACTGATTTCAGATTTAATTCCACGCTCTTTGAGCGCAGGCGTTGTGTTTTTTTTATGTGCTTTAAATTTGTAAAGCTATGTCTTCTGGCCCAGGGTGTTGTCTGATTAATTTTAATAATCTACTCAGAACATCATAGAATACATTCTCTGTGAAAACCTGTTTGAGTTTCTGGAGGTAAAATGTTTTCATTAAACACAATTGCTGTAAAATAGATAACAATGGAGAAGAAAAGTTGTGTACATTGATCTTATCACAGTGCACTTTGAGTTGTCAATTTCTTATCACGATGAACTTTATGTTGATAATTTGTATTTTATGTTCTATCCTCCATAGTAAGAAACTACTTATTATAAAAATTATTGTTGTCTTTAGTATTGCATTTTATAAAAAATCCATGAATTTAAAATATTTCATTGTAGTATAGCATACCAATAATTATATAGTTATACATTTTCCTCCTAGAAACATTTAATTTTCTGAATTATAAATAGAAATACTTGAATTTTTTCATATAAAACCAAATAGAAAATAGAGAAAACACATTATGCTTTTAAAAATATTTCATGCTTATGAACAATGTGCTGTCAATTATAAATAAATCAGAGTCCAGTTAGTGGTTTTAGATTTATTGCAGTAATTGTCTTTAGAGTTTTCATTCCTTCAACATTGAAGAACCAAAAAATGTGTTTTTTTTTTTTTCCATAACTAAAGCATGTTTTACGTTTGTCATTAATAAAAAGTTTGGTCAAATCTATTGGTCATTGTCAGAAAAACATAATTTGTAACTAGCACAATATTTCACTTTTTAAAAATTTTTTTATTTATTTATGATAGTCACAGAGAGAGAGAGAGAGAGAGGCAGAGACATAGGCAGAGGGAGAAGCAGGCTCCATGCACCAGGAGCCCGATGTGGGATTCGATCCCCGGTCTCCAGGATCGCGCCCTGGGCCAAAGGCAGGCGCTAAATCGCTGCGCCACCCAGGGATCCCCAATATTTCACTTTTTAACAAGTTTGTATGACATAGAAATTTCTTTCCTCTCTATTTCTACCAGATAATTTTACCTAGCTAAGTATATTTTTTCTCCAACTTTCTGGGAAATGTTTGTAAGTTTTTTTTTTTTTTTTTTTTTTTTTTTTTAACAGACTTGGATCTATTGTTATCTCTGACATGCTAGCACAGGGTTTATTATGTAACAAATGTTTGCCATATGAAAGAAAATGTGGTATGTACATTAATCATTAAATAGCTTCCTTTGGCTTTATTCCTAAAGCCATATTTTGTGATCATACTAAGGACATGTAAGAGAAATATAAGAACAGATAAGGACAATGTAAAGACAATAAGTTAATAACGTTAATTAAATAATAACTGATTTTATGAAAAGATCACAATGTGTCAGATGTGAAAATCTTCCATAATTTCTTAGTGAAAAATTCTGTGTATATACTATTTTTTTAAAGATTTTATTTATTTATTCATAGAGACAGAGAGGGAGAGGCAGAGACACAGCAGAGGGAGAAGCAGGCATCGTACAGAGAGCCCGACGTGGGACTCGATCCAGGTTTTCCAGGATCACGCCCTTGGTTGCAGGCGGCGCTAAACTGCTGTGCCACCGGGGCTGCCCTGTATATACTATTTAAAGTATATATTTCATTGTCTTTATAATTATGGAAATGAATTTAAATTATCTGTGGAAGGTAGATGTATCCTAGGTGCATTTATGATGCATCAGGACAGTGGTTCTGCAAGTGTGACCAATCTAGGGCTTCAAAAATTCAAAACTTTTTATAATCATATTAATATATTATATGCCTTTCCAATTTCTCACAAGTGTATGAAAAGGGTAATAACATAACAGCTTGAAAGCCAAGGCACAAGTGACAATCCATTTGTCTTTGGTTAAACTGAGCATTAAAGAGGTTTGCAAAAAATGTAAAACAATGTCACTTCCCTTATTATTTTTTGTTTTGGACAATGTATTTTCCAGAAAATATTTTTATGTTAACATGTGATAAGTTATTGCCAATGTTTTTAAATGACTTAATATTTTTAACTCACATTTTTACGATCAAATGTGGTAAGTATTCACAGAAAAAAATCCACGTAATCAAAAGCTCTTTGGGTATTTCAGTGTCTTTTAAGAGGGTAAGGAGGTCCTGAAAGCAAAATATTAGGAAATCACTGGTCTAGCTAATACAAATAGCATAGCCGATTAGGAAAGTGCGTATGTAACAAATTGTAGGTCTAAATTATTTAATCTATCTAACATAAATTTTGATTTTTGTAACTTGGGGATAATAATACAGCCTACTTCAGAAGGCATCTTATTATTTACATTCAGTGATTCATGTAAATCTCTGGTAAAGTGTCTGATGCACAATACAGACTTAATAAATATCCTCAAATGAACCTCCTGAAAGTCTGGATTCATTAATTTATTTTCTTTCTTTTTTTTGGATTCATTAATTTCTATTTGAATTCTCATATAACGATGTGAAAAGATGATAGTCTGTGTTATATAGAGGTAAATTCCATATGAGAAGGAACCGGGAGGACAGGTGTAGTAATAAAAGAATTGACATACCCTTGCCAAATGGAGAAATATTCTACTTTTACTTTGATAAGGATTTCAGTAGTTTCTTCTAATTGAGTTTATTACGCCAACAAAACTTCTCAAGAATTGGAATTAGTACTTACCTAAGACCCAGGATTCTGAATTTAAAAATAGTAAAGAAATGATTTTGACATAAATGTTCAAATTAATTTTTATTTATTTATTTTACTTCAACTATAAATAACCCTTTGAAGATATTTAATTGTTAGTTTTACTTAATCTATGGTTTGAGAGAAAGAGGTTAGCAGTAAAACATTTCCTGAAGAGTTGAATGTATTGACATGGGAATCCAAAATATGTCAAATGTCAAATATTTTCATTTCAGCATAACTAAATATTCAGTTGAACTTTCTGACAATAATAAACCAACAGATCAACTGTTTTTTACTTATAATTTCTAAATTGTTAGTGAAAAGGAAAATACTATGACATGTAAGCATGTATCTGGTTCTCATCATATCTATATCACTTTACTTAAACATATGGTAAATTAAAAGAAAGCTTAGAGAACACATTAATTAAAGGAAGACATAGAATACAGTTTGACATTTTTTATTTAGAAATGTAATTCGACCTATAAAATTTTGTTCTTATGTATACTGATTTTAGTAACATTACAGGCTTAGAAGAAACATTAGCAGTCTAGCATTTGTCCAAGCTAATAGAGTTTGACTTGTGTCAGGACATTTAAAAACTCCAGCTTGGATTTTCTTTTTCCATTTTGTTTTCTATTTGGTGTCTTTTGTTGTTCTGTATAAACTTTATGGTTACATTGCCCATTTGTGCAAAAATTTCCCTGTAGGAGTGATAGTATTTCATTGAATCTGAAGATCACTTTGAGTAATATGGACGATTTAAACATGTTAAATCTTTTGATTCATGAGCATAGGATATTTTCCCATATTTTTAAAGTTCTAGGTATTTTTATACCAATCTCTATACCAGAATTAAATGCATTTATATGACACTGCTACAGTATTACAGTTATGTATTTGTCTTTATATTTATCTTTACCAGCCAGCTCTGTACTTTCATATGCTTTAATATTTTTAATATTTTTAATATATTTATACATTATATATTTATATATTTTTATATATATTTATATTTTTTATATTTTTATATTTTTATATTTTTTATATTTTTATATTTTTATATTTTATATTTTCTAGTGTCTCTTTTTTTCCTTCTACTTGAAGGACGTTCTCTAATCTTCCTTGTAAGGCCAATCAGGTAACAATGAACTTCCTCTAGTTTTATTTACCTGGAAAGTGCTTAGTTCTTCTTTTTGAAGGACAGGGGTTTTTTGTTGTTGTTGTTTTTTCAGCACTTCAAATATATGATTCTGACTGTCATGCTTTCTGCTTACAAACCACTGCTCGTCTTATGAGGGCTTCTAAGTATGTGAAGTTACTTTTTTCCATGCTGCTTTCAGAATTTTCTCTTTGCCTTTTAATTTTGACAATTTCATTATAATGTATTCCTATGTGAACTTTTTTCAGTTCCCTTTACTTGGAGGTCCTTGAGAATCTTGAATCTGGATATCTATTTCTTTCCTTAATGCTGAGATGTTTTCACCTGTTTTTTCTTCAAATATACTTTGTGAACCCTAGTGATTTTCTAGTTTAGCAAGACTGAAATAGAAAATTGTTTCAATTTTCAGAAATGAAACAAAACTATTGAATAATAGTTTAAAATTGAGATATAATAAATAGTAAATATTTGTTCTTCTATTATACACCTTGAATTCCCCAAAACCATCGAAATAATGTTGCATCCTAATAAAGCAGAATGAAGAGATTATTTTCATAGCTCTCTGATAAAATCTACATAAAAAGTATTTTAAAAACTTATTTTGATTTTGCATTTTATTTCTCTGTATATCTAAAGGAAGAATTCAACTGAACTTTGTATTAGCTATATTAATTCTATAGTATACATAAGATCCAGTAATTCCACTGTTTACTCAAAAATAAAATAAAATTCCTAATCTGAAAATATATACACACCCTTATGTTTATTGCAGTATTATTTACAACAGCGAAGATATAGAAGCACCCCAAGTGTCTATCCCTAGATAAATGAAGAATACACGCGCATGCACACACATGCACACATATCATAAAATATTACTAATCCATAAAAAAGAGTACAATCTAGCCATATGCAACAGCATGGATGGACTAGAAAGTATAAGGCTAAGACAAAGAAATATAAATACCATATGAATTCACTTATATGTGGAATTTAAGAAACAAAACAAAGAAAAAGGAGAAAAACCAAAAAAAAAAAGAAAAGGACTCTTAAATATGACATTCTGGTGGTTGCCAGAGGAAAGGTGAGTGGGGTGATGGGTGAAATAGATAAAGGAAATAAGGAGTACACTTTTCTTGTTGAACACTGAGTAATGTATAGAATTGTTGAATCGTTTAATTTCATACCTGAAACTAATATAACCCTGCAAGTTAAGTATACTTCAGCTATAAAAAAGAGAGAAAATAACTGTGCTGAGTAACTCTGTAAAACAATGTGTTGACTGGGGGTGTAAAACCAAAGGTAAATAAATATTATCCAAAACACACATGGTGATAGTATGAAATGAGCTGTTGGATCTGGTAATCCCTCCAAATTCCTAAAACCTTGATACTGAAGTGTAGTGTTTCTTATTTGTAAGCCTCCTCTCAACAGAGGGTAATTTGTATAGACTGATGCTGCTCTAAGCTTCTGGTAACTTAAGAGGTTAAAAGCCAAAACCATTCAAGGTCTCTTATCCCCATTGTGATTTAATTGTCTCTAAATGAGCTTTTAGTATCTCAAATTGCTGAGGCAACTGGAAACAGTCACTGAAAATAGCCTGAGAATAGAATTGTTTAATTCTATTCCCTGTTTAATTAAATGTTGAGTACAGGTTTGGTTTCCTATATGGATTATCAATTCAAAATATCATCAATATAAATTAACATGTAATAAATTCTTAAGCATCTTGTAACATTTTCACTAGTTTTTTTTAAAGACTCTTGAGTTAGAGCACATTTTGGTTATTATTGTATGGATGAACTCACTTTTAGTTGTTCAGTAATTTGTGATTATTTTCTTAATTTTTTATATTGAGGATATATGGATCCCTACTAAGATTATTAGCCTAATTTTTGTATAGCTCCTTAATCAAGTGCAAACTTTGACTTAATATCAGTACAAAGTTCAGGAAGAGAGTAGAAAACTAAAGGATGGTAAGCAATGTTAGGAAACAGCCATGAATAAAGCCTAAGAATTATCTGTTTAGTATGCTGTCAGCATTGTTAGATACACCACTCTACTGCCTCCCAGTGAATCATCTCTGTTAGTTCAAGTAGGTGCTAAGAGCAGGGAAAGAGACTGCTCCTCTTTGACCCAGGGACAATCCTTATTTTCCATGTCTTGTGGTTTTCCTTTTAATAGGAAGGGTTTCAAGATGTTAATACTATTATTTTTTTTAGTCAATATATATTTATGCTAAAGATTATATTGAAAGACCTTCAGTGTTTCTCAATCTTGATGCACTGCTAAAATGGTAGCATTAAAAAATAAAATAGACATGATACACAATTCAAAATTAATTATGACATCCTTTTCCAATACCATCTCCAATATTTTGTTTTATATACTGTTCACATGTTGACATTTGGAAACCTGCCTTTTGATTTTAGATTTTATTGCTCTGTGTATATTATCTATGATTCAGTAGGTTTTAATTGTGACTATAAATAACTCAGTATACTCATATATGCACAATGATTTTATTATCTCTGCAAGCTGGTGTTGCTTTACTTGCCATCAAATAAACTAGTTTCTGTTTTGCAAGACTCACGTTCATTAAGTTACCGGTCAATCCACAGTTATTTAAGTATCTGGTCTATTTTCAGAGGGGAATAAGATTTAAAGAAAAATTTAAATAAAAGAAAAGAAAAATAAAATGTTTTTTGACATATAAGGAGAAAACATATGATGTATAAAGTTCTTCAAATTATAAATCAGAGTAGAATTAAATCCAAATCTTGCTTTGTGATTTTTGGCATAAACATTATTCTTGGTCTCAATGATCCAACTGTAAAATGGGAATTAGAAACTCTATTATCAGCACATATTTTTCTTAAAGATTTTATTTGAGAAAGAGGGATAGAGCATGAGTGAAAAGGAGGAACAGAGGAAGAGGGAGAAGCAGACTCTGCTCTGAGCTGGGAGCCCAATATGGGGCTTGATCTCAGGTCCTTGAGATCATGGCCTGAGCTAACAGTAGATGCTTAACCAGCTGAGCCACCCAGGCACCCCTCAGCACATGTTATTGAAATCTATGTCCTATACACCTGAATCTAGTATGAAGCAATACAAGATGTACCTACTTTTAAATGTATTTTTTGATGTTCATAGAAATTCTGATAAAAGAAAAACCTTTTAGAGCTGAAATGATCAAAATGTCTCATGTAAGAACTGAAGCATGAAAGATGATAGATTTTGAGGATGGTTACAATAGAAATGGTGACACTAGAATATCTTGAAACATTTTAGGAGAAATTTGACAGGAAAAATTCTGAATTTAATTTCAAAAATGTTGACTTTGAAGGATGAATATTCGTTTAAGTTAAAATGTACAGTAAAATATAAGCATATTGCAATTTTGGTGAGAAGATGAAACAAGAAAAATGTACATTAGAAAGTTAGACATACTGTAGTTTTTGTGAGAATATAAACTAGAAAAATACAGTTAACAATTTTCAGCATAGAGATGACAATTGAAGGATGAGTTTTCTGAGGGATAGGATGTTGAGAAAGAACAGAGCTCCAAAGTAATATTAAGAATCAATAAAACATTATTTTTTGCTGTTCTAACTTTTAGAATCTAGCTCAATATTGCCTTGACAATCATGAAAAATATGAAGATTTCACTTTCATAAAGTGAGTATTGTGACTTCTTAAAATTCTATTTGGAAAACAGAGATGTATATCTAATTATATTTTAATTAATATGCTCGTACAAATAAATGCTTCATTTATAGATCAAGTGGTACTTTATTTTCCTAACATGATTCCCCTCCCAATACTGTATCTCTTTAAGTATAGGAAATATTTGAGGAACAGAAAAGTATATTTATTTTTTAGTAATGTCTACTTTCTGAAAAAGTTCATGGCAAACTTGAAACTACAGAGAATGTATTGGTTTCATGACCTTGAATTACAACTGAAAATAAATTTGTTGGTTTGTATACCAATTTCTGATAAAAAAAAAAGCTATATTGAATATAGATTATTCCATCATTTTTTTCTTAATTTTCTTTATTCATTTGAGATAGAGAGAGCATACGAGAGCACAAATGAGGGAGGTGGGGGGAAACAGACTCCCTTCTGAGCAGGGAGCCTGACACCAGCTTGATTCCAGGACCCTGACTCTGGAATCGCAACCTGAACTGAAGGCAGATGCTTAATGGACTGAACTACCCAGGCACCCCAGTGATTCCATCTTCTTATAGATTCTTATTTAGCAGTTAATTATGATTAGAGACAGATTCAATGCTTGTGTCTTAGAAATGTGGATATGATGAAGATTGATATAATCACATTTCATTCATGATAAATTTTTAAGTTGCACAAATAATTTTAAGATTAGGGAACATATATATATTTGTATTTTTATCAATAGCTTTGACTATTTTATTGTTTACCCCAAATTTTCAATATTATTGTTTCTCGTAATGCAGATACTTGACAATATAATATTTTAGGCATTTTTCCTATCTTATAAACTGAAATACATATATATATATATTCTAATGAATTTGTTTTCTAGCATTCTTTCCTCATATTTTCCCAAAATGTCTGTTTTAAGAGAAAAGAAAAAAAGTTGTTATATAAGAAGAAAAAGTTCAGATTTAGGGCCTGAATACTTGCATTTTTTAAAAAAAACACATACACAATACACACACAAAAATATCTTGGCCTGTATATGGCTGAATTATGGCCACTCAACACTATCCCTCACTTCTGAGATGAAAAAGCAAGAAATGCACAGGAGAGTGGAAATCAGGTATGTTCTGGTCAGCAACTTTACTCTTACAGGAAGATACCAAAATACCATCTTTCAGATGACCATTCAAGTACATGCAACAAAGAACAATACTTGAGGTGCTTCTTGAGGAGTGTAGCCAGTGTTATTGTCAATTAATTCTTATCAAGTGGTCAATTTAGTGAGGCATTGATACTCTGAGAATGTATTTTTTTTTCATTTTAGTAAACATAGACAGCATTCTATTTTAATATTAAAAATGTAGTCCTGGGGATCTCTGGGTGGCTCAGTGGTTTAGCGCCTGCCTTCCCAGGGCATGATCCTGGAGTCCCAGGATTGAGTCCCACATCGGGCTCCCTGCATGGAGCCTGCTTCTTCCTCTGCCTGTGTCTCTGCCAGTCTCTCTCTCTCTCTCTCTCTCTCTCTCTCTGTGTCTCTCATGAATAAATAAATAAAATCTTTAAATAAATAAATAAAAATGTAATCCTGATACTGGGTGTTATACTGTGTGTTGGCAAATTGAATTTAAATAAAATATTAAAAAATAAATAAAAATATAGTCCTGATAATTTGTTTTGTCAATATGTATAAATATGTGTATATATTTATTATATATTTACATTATATATAATTGTTATACATGTTAAATGTATTTATTATTAGTTATATACACAATTTATGTGTGTATATATATTTAAAGTCAGTATATATATATATATATATATACATATATTATGTGTAAAGTATGTTTTCTAGTTTTAATGGTTTCTGTTTCCAGACAACTAAAACATTTTAAATGACCCCCAACTTACATTTTGCTTTTTAGATTCAATAATATTTATTACCGGGATTTTGTAGATCTTCACATTTGGAAACACAATTGTTTTACTTAAGTTCATTGAGTGTAAGATTGAGGGAAATCTTTGCAACTTTAATCAGACCTAAGGATGTCCTACTTATAGAAAACTTATGCTTTGTTTTCACTAAAAAGAGAACTTGATCTTTTTCTATTTTCCACTATTTTTACTTAAAAGCATGGCCACAAGTTAAGAAAATACACCAATACAGTAGTTGCACAAGCATGGCTTTACCAACAAAAATAACAATGCAGTCCAATCTGAATTGAAAGTTATTGTCCAGTAACACTTGGTATCTGAATTTATGATTGCTCAGAATATTTTTTCATCTAGTGATGTCCAGAATATAAATTGCAGTACACAAGTGGTTTGGGGTGTCAGTATATATCAAAAGGTGTAGTCAGATCAAAAATTAAAAACAGGAAAGTTAGGCATTCTGAAATATATACTTGAATTAAGCCAGATAAGCAAAAATTTAGTCTTGAAATACCATGTTGCTTTTTTTTTCTTAGATTTTATTCATTTATTCATGAGAGAACAGAGAGAGAGAGAGAGAGAGAGGCAGAGACATAGGCAGAGGGAGAAGCAGACCTCCCCCCCACCCCAAGGAGCCTGATATAATCGGAATGTGACCAATCCCCCAGGATCATGCCCTGAGCCAAAGGCATACACTCAACCGCTGAGCCACCCAGGTGTCCCACCATGTTGCTTTTAAATTATTTATGGATTAATATTAATTATACTAAACTTACTTTTCATTTTTCATTATGCTTATACTGAGGGGCAGTAGGAAAAAAAAAACAATGAAGCTCATTGCCTTAGAAAATTTAAATAATATGATGTGATTTTTGATTACCTGAGTCCTACACAAAATTCACCTGAAATAAATATATATGCACCCTGAGTACAAGAAATTGGTGTAAATTTCCTGAACAGATGGCTTTATTTTACCTAATGAACACTAGGAATTATATAAATGATTCTGACTTTCATTTGGCATAGGTTATGGAGAGAGTAGAACAAATTTTATGGTCATTGATCTTAAATATTCAGGGAATTATGTCATTATCATCAATCCTGATTTCTTCTAATTACATTTATTGTCTTGTTGCCATTCACTAATTATAAATATTATATTCTGTGATGTTTTATAGACTTACATAAGCTCTCTTAAGTTTTTTGCTATCACTGAGAGAGTTGTACATAAATAAATAAATGGGGCTACTAGCTAATGTATTCAGTGATATTTACTGAGTATTTACTATTTGATGGGCTACAAGCTAACTAGTATCAGGCCATATTCTAAGTGGTTTGGAACATTGAAGGGTTCTTAGTAAGATAATTGGCAACTATATGCAAATATTTATAAAACAAGAAAAGAAAAATGTGAGAGAAGCACATAATGTACCTTATGGTGTTTCAGAGATAATAGAAACTACTAACAGCTAGGGTAAGAAAAGAAATGTGGGAAAGTTAAAAAAGTCTTGATAATAGTGAGAACATCAGACTTGAGCTCTAAGAAGTAGTAGGATTTAAATATCAGTACTGTGTTGTACAGAATAAATTCTTGTAAATACGCTGAAGTGAGTTTCCTGCTAAAAATGTTAATTTATATTTCTTATAGGTAGCAGTCTGTCCAAGTTTAGTAAAGTTAAATGAGAGAAATACATTTCTTCTTATAGGCTTTGGCAGGATAACCTTTCTAACTGCAGAGAATGTATTATTTTCTTCTTTGGTGTTTTGTAAAGTTTATTAATTAACTTTATTTAAAATTTATTGATTTCTTTCTATGTGACAGACATGATGCTCTCCAATATGAAGGATGTAAATATAAATTAAAAAACAAAAACATAACCAAATGGTAAGTTATATGCTATTTAATGTTACATACTATTCGTGTTCATTTTAATTAAAATAATTAATTAATTAAAATAATTAATTAAAATAATTTACATAACTCAAATACAAATACAAATACAAATTATTAGACAAAGCATTTAATTGGCTAGAACTTCTAACACAAAATACCTCAAAGTCATTCCATTGTAGTTAAAATTACAAAATAAATACAAAATAAGAACAGTATTTGATTTCTAATTTTTTAAAAACATAGAACATAAGATACTGGAAATTAAGAGGATAAAGTATTAAAATGAGAAAACAAAAATAAAAAAACTAAACAAACTGAAAATCAGAAACTCTTCCTACATCTGATTGAGTGGTGGTCACACAGGACTAACCGCTACCCTCAAATTAAAGAGACTAACAGGCAAATACAGAGAATCATTACTTTCTAGAGCAGAAATCCAGGAGCACAAAGCTCAATGGGATGCGGTGCCAAGGTAAGGAAACCTCAATTACAAATGATGAATTGATGGGAGTTCAATGAGGGCAATTCTGAGAGATAAAAACTGGGACGTAGTCATCGAGGGTTCCTATTCTTTTTTGAGCTTTAACTCCAGTAGCTGGGCCTTTACCTATTTTGCCCAACCGAAGGGGACAGAGTAAAAGACTAAGAGCATATATGAAGTTCACAGTCTGGAAGCACAGTTCACTAAAAGAATGAGACCTTCTCATAGCACTGTAGAATTCTTCCCTTCTCCTTATATATTACCAAAACATTAATAAAGGACTGTTTTCTTTACACTAAGTGTAGTGTTTCCTTTATACTAAGTACATCATATCCAGCTGTCAAGAAAAAATTACAAGAATTACTAAAAGCCAAAAAGAAAAGAAGAGAAAAGAAAAGAAGAGAAAAGAAAAGAAAAGAAAAAAAAGAAAAGAAAGAAAAAACCAACAATTTGAAGAAATAGAACATTAGAAGCTGAATCAAAAATGGCACAGATGTTAGAACTATCAGACCTGGAATATAACAAAAATACTAGAAATCTAACATCTCCAATGGATAAAGCAGAAAGCATGCAAAAACATATGGATAATTTTAGAAAAGAGATGAGTAGCCTAAGGAAGAACCGAAAATAAATGCTTAAGATGAAAAACACTGTAACAGAATGAAGAATTGCTTTGATGGGTTTGTTGGTAGATGGTAAATGGTTCTGGCAAGAATATCTTAGCTTGAGGGAATCCTAATAGAAACTACTCAAACTGAAAAACAGGAAGAGCCTGGGAAAAAATACAACAGGATATTCAAGGACTGTAGGAAAACTATGGAAGTGTAACGTACTCATAATGGGAATTCCAGGAGAAAAAAGAAAGAACGGAGCAGGAACATTTGAAACAATAATGGCTGAACGTTTTCCCCCAAAGGAATGTCAGATACTAATCCATAGATCCAGGAAGGCCATAAACTTTGAGTAGAATAAATCCTCAAAAAACCACAATCATGAATATCATTTTCCAACTATAGAAAACCAAAGATTTAAAAAATATTTACATCCTGGGAGAAGCCATAGATTTAAAACAATTTATTTATATAGAAGCACAGTTAAGATCTTTTCTTCTTCTGAAATTCTAACTTTTCGGAAACAATGTAAGCAAAAAGAGAGGAGAGTAAAACATATAAAGTGTTGAGAGAAAAGAAATTGCCAACCTAGAATTTTGTTCCAGCAAAATATCTTCCAAAGGTGAAGGAGAAATGCTTTCTCTGGCAAACATAAATTGAAAGAATATGTTGCCAGTAGACACACCTTGCAGTAAATGTTAAAAGAAATTATTTAATACAGAAAAAAAAATGATAAAGGTAAAAAACTCAGATCTACATAAAGAGAAGGAGAGCATTGGATAACAAATAGGGAAAGGCAAAATAATAACATTTTTCTTTTCCTTTTTAAATTTAAATTTTAGTTAACATATAGCATAGTATTGGTTTCAGGAATAGAATTTAGTGATTCATCACTAATATATAACATCTAGTATTTATCCCAAGTGCCTGCCTTAATGTCAATCACCCATTTAACCCCTCCTCCTACCCACCTCACCTCCAGCAACTCTTAATTTGTTCTCTATTATTATGGGTCTCTTATGGTTTGCCTCCCTCACTTTTATCCTTCCCTTCTCTTATGTTCATATATTTTGTTTCTTAAAGTCCACAAAGGAGTGAGATCATATGGCATTTATCTTTCTCTGACTGAATTATTTTGATTAGCATAATACACTCTAGCTCCATCCACATTGTTGCAAATGGAAAGATTTCATTTTTTTGATGGCTAATATTCCATTGTGTGTGTGTATGTATCCATACATCAGTCAATGGACATTAGGGGTCTTTCCATAATTTGGCTATGGTTATAGTGCTGCTGTCAATATTGGGGTGTATGTGCCCTTTCAAATCAGCATTTTAAAAACTCCTTTTGGATAAATACTTAGTAGTGCAATTGCTGCATCATAGAGTAGTTGTATTTTTAATGTTTCAAAGAATATCCATTCTATTTTCCAGAGTGGCTGCACCAGTTTGCATTCCCACCAACGGTCCAAAAGGATTCCCCTTTCTCTTCATCCTCACCAATACCTGTTCTTTACTAAGTTGTTAATTTTAGCCATTCTGACAAGTATGCGGAGATATCTCATTGCAGTTTTGATCTATATTTCCATGGTGATAAGTGATGTTCAGCATTTTTTCATGTCTGTTAGCCATTTGTATTTGGAGAAATATCTGTTCATGTCTTAGGCCCATTTCTTAACTGGATTATTTATTTTTGGGTTTTGATTTTGATGAGTTCTTTATAGATCTTGCATACTAACCTTTAGTCAGATATGTCATTTGAAAATATCTTCTCATATTCTATCGGTTGTCTCCTAGTTTTGTTAATCAGCAAGCTTTGTTGTGCAGAAGCTTCTTATCTTGATGAAGTCCCAATAGTGTATTTTTGCTTTTGTTTCCATCACCTTTGGAGACATGTTTAGAAAGAAGTTGCTACGGCCAGTGTCAAAAAGATTACTGCCTGTGTTCTCCTGTAGAATTTCTATGGTTTCAAGTTTCACACTTAGGTTTTTAATTCATTTTGAATTTATTTTTGTATTTGGTGAGAAAGTGGTCCATTTTCAGTCTTTTGCATGTTGCTGTCCAATTTTCCCAGTATCATTGGTTGAAGAGGCTTTTTCCCATTGGATATTCTTCCCTGCTTTGTTGAAGATTAATTGATGTTATAATTATGGGCTTATTTTTGGGTTTTCTTTTCTGTTTTATTTATTTTTGTGTCTTTGTGCCAGTATCTACTGTCTTGGTGACTACAGCTTTGTAATATAGCTTGAAGTTCAGAATTGTTATGCCTCAAGCTTTGCTTTTCTTTTGCACAATTGCTTTGACTATTCAGGGTCTTTGGTGGTTCAATACAAATTTTAGGAGTATTTTTTCTAGTTCTGTGAAAAATGCTGGTGTTATTTTGATTATCATTGCATTGAATGTAGAAATTGCTTTGGGTAATATAGACATTTTAACAATATTTGTTCTTCCAATCCATAAGCATGGAAAGTTTTTCCATTTCTTTGTGTCATTGTCAATGTCTTTGATCAATATGTTATAGTTTTCAGAGTACAGGTCTTTTATCTTTTAGGTTAGGTTTATTCCTAGGTATCTTATTGTTTTTGGTGCAGTTGTAAATTGATTGTAAATTAACTACCTTTTAATCCAAAGTGTAAGTTTGATGTGAATGATTTAACTACCATGTGTTCAAAATTCTGAAATGCACCTTACAAAGTCTAAGTAGGGCAAAGTCCATAAGGAGAATAGTTGAACACTAATCTGTTCTGTTTAGTAAAAGTATTAGTCACCAAGTATGTTTCAATGCTACTGCTGGTGTTTACACCTTTTTTCCTATTACCTACCTAACTCAATATTTGTTAATTTATTTCATACAGTTTTAAATTTTTGTACAGTTTTTATATTAATAAGTAAAAATTTTAAAACTCAAAATTACTTTTATGTAGAAACAGTATGTTTTAAGTTAGAACACAATTTTTCCGGATAACTTCTTTATGTCTATAATTTGAATACCTTTATATTGTAGTTTTGTCTGAATTCACTTTATAAGCAATTCATGAGCACATTACTTCCCTGGTCATAAAGTTAATGAATGGAACCAGAGCTAAAGTAAGAGGAGCTATGGACCAAAGTGAGCATAGGAAAGGCAAAGGCCAGTTCACAGGACCAGACATGGAAACCTGGATATGAAATAGAAGGCATGAAAATTTCAAATCACATAAAGCTTTTTAAATCAAGAGGACAAACAGTAGTATTTAAAATATTTCTACAAATTAAAGGAAATCTAAAAGATGTTTAATTAAAACTTGACAGATATACAGTTTCAGTTCAAAGAAATGAGAAACTGGAGTGTTTGATCTCACTTTTAGAAGAGCAAAAGGGTGAACAAATTGCTAATTACTTACTTTATTTTGAACCAATCAGAAAGCCTAAACTGCAGGAAAAAAACTAACCTCAGTTTTAGGACTGATCCATGTTGTTGCATGAATCAATATTCATAACTTTTATGCTGTGTAGTATGTTAGGGTTAGGCACCTTAGTTGTTTCCAATTTGGGGAAATTACAAAGTTTGTATAAACATTGATGTAGAAAATTTATAATCAACTTGTCTATATTTACTTGCTGGGATTTTTACTGCAGTTATATTAAATATGTAGATCTAATTGTGAAAAATAAACAATTTAACAATACTGAGTCTTCTAATCCATGAATAATTTATCTCACCATTTATTTAGATCTTTGATTTCTTTTATCAACATTTTGTTGTTTTCAGAATAGATATTCTGCATATATTTGATACGGGGTATAGATTTATACCCACATATTCATTTTTCAAGCTATCATAAATTATCTATATATCCCTTTACATCTGTTTGTAAAGATATATGCTAGATATATGTCTATAGGTATATAGGTAATATTTATCTATATATAAATAAATTTAAATATATATTTAGATAGAATATCTAAAATTCTAAATATATATAAATATATAATATATATGTACATATATAAGTATATACTATATTTAGTTTCAGTTTCCAAATGTTCTTTGCTATTTTGTAAGAACATGATTGGCTTTTGTATATTAACCTATATCCTGTGACCCTACTACATTCACATCTTGCTTCTAAGGGATTTGGGTAGTTTTACTGAATTTTCCACATACATAATTATGCATTCTTTGAATAGAGAGTAAATCTCTCATGATTTCTATTACATTGAGCTTAGTTTGTGCCCACTGAGTCAATCTAGAATGATTCTAATGTTATTTCCATATACTGCTCTTTATATATTGGAAGTTCTCCTTTTTATTCCCCGGATTCTTTTTTTTTTTAAGATTTTATTTATTTATTCATGAGAGACACAGAGAGAGAGATGCAGAGACACAGGCAGTGGGAAAAGCAGGCTTTCCTCAAGGAGCCCAATGAGGGAGTGATCCCAGATCCTGGGGATAACGCCTTGAGCTGAAGGCAGATGCTCAATTGCTGAGCCACCCAATTGTCCCAACCCCAGATTCTTGACAATAATCCATACATTCACTTCGACTGTTTCTCCTTAAACTCATATTCAGGTTGCCTCAAAAAACCAGTTACTTTACTTTGTATGAACACATTATTTTATTTGTATATTCCTTTTAAAGAGTATGTTTATTTGTATATTCCTTTATTATTCCTTTATTATTGGTGCAGTTGTATATTTTAATGTATTTTATTGTATTATTTTATTGTATATTCCTTTATTTTATTATTTTAATGTATATTCCTTTTAAAAAGTAGTGCCCAGATTGTGTGCAGAACTCTGACACTAAGCATTTCAGATTGTATCTATGATAGCAGAACCGCAATAATAATAGACTATATTAGTGCATATCTCATGATGAATCTGTGGGTAGGTATTTTTATTTCCTCTTTGTAAAGTGACTTAGTCTTAAAAACATTAACAAATTTGCCCCCAATTTCTTAGGAATATGTAGTAGACCTAGCATTTATATATACGTCTCTTGTATCAAATCTTTTGATCTTAAACACTATACTGGCTTAAATCAGTAATGTAATTGATACCATAATTTTTACTGTATGAAATGGTGTTTAGTATAATTTTTATAATGAAATATGTGCCTTAAATAAAAAATATATAAATAAAATTTTTATTTCTGGATTACTTATTTATATAACTCTACTTTTACATTGTATTCTAATGGATCTGTTCAGCCCGTCAAACTTAACATTAATAGTGAGACACAAGAGAGAGCTTTTATTTTAGCATTACTTTTTATATTATCTTCTATTTTATAACTATGTTATATATCTTCTATTAAATATTATCTTCTGATTGTTCTGGCAAATGTTTTTCAGATCCTACTTTACCAGTGTTTCTACTTTTTAGTGATAGTTTAAATTTCACATAATTTGGTGAAATAATTTTCAAACTATATAAATAATGAAAGACATAAACTTTTGAAAAAATATAAATAAATACTTTTATACTTTTGGACTAGTTAATAGCTTCCAGAAATCAAAGACTATCTGAGGGCTTAATTATTAATTGACTTATGTTTCTAGACAGAAATATTTATGCAGCTATTTTCAGGGTTACATGTTTTTCCAATGCACGTTGAACAGAAGTTTATTAAATACTGATAGGCCAGTGAAGATGCAATAAAACTTTATGAGTAGCTTAATATATAGCTGAGCAGTTTCCTTGATCATTACTTTGGCAGTCTTACTCAACTCTGGTACAACTTAGCAAACAGAACAGGCTATGAAATAAGGTAAGTTTGCAAATCATATTTCTTTGTTTCTCTCATGTTTCCAAGTAATTTTTCCCCTTATTACGTGTTAGCAATACTCCTGTTTATAGGTGATTGATTAAAATAGAAAGCATAATATATTTTCATTTGTCATTTTAAATATATAGTCCTTATACTAAAACAGGACAAAATATTTTTAGTTTTTCTTAAAGATATGAGAGTAGCATATGAACAATTTTAGTACTGATTGTATATGAGTACTCACATGAGTAATTTAATTTTAATACAATAATTTTGTTGTGATTCTTCTAGATAAAAGGTTTCCTTTGAAACAAGATGCATTTTTGTTTTTAGACTTTTCTTAACAATAGAAAGGCACAATTCTTATTGACTTCTTGATACCAAAGTAAGATAAAACTTTCAGTGAGATAAACTTATTTAAAGTTAAACATTAAATTCAACTGTGTCTTTTCTCAGAGAACATTGAGCAATTCAGTTTCATTTTCTTAACAGCTTCATATATCCCCTTGTAAGCCTAATTTACACTTGTGTCTTTGAAGATTACAGATTCAATAAAGAACTTTCATATGTGTAATAGGAAACCATACGCTAAAATTGAATGCTAATGCTTACTTGATGTCAGGCTCTGAACTACTTCCATGATTATTGTTATTAAGAATATAATAATACTGGAGTGATGGGGTGGCACAGTCATTTAAGTGTCAGACTCTTGGTTTTGGCTCAGGCTCTGATCTTAGGGTTGTGACATCAAGCCCTGTGTGAGGCTCTGAGCTCAGTGTGGATTCTGCTTAAGTCTTTCCCTCTCCCTCTAATCCTCCCTCCCACTTTCTCTCTCTGAAATAAATAAATAAATAAATCTTTTTTTTTAAAGAATATAACAAAAAAATTTAAAAATTAAAAACAAAACAAAACAATCCAATTAAGGAAATTAACATATACATTAATAAAGGCAATAGATTTGTTATGTGGTATGGTAAGATGGAAAAAGATAGATTAACTCTGCTTCTAAGAGTAATAGGGAAGGACGCATCAAGACCATGCATAAATTGGGACCAACCTAGAAGAGCAAAAGTGGAAGGATTAAAGAAAGATTAAATAGTATGCACTTGGGGCACCTGGGTGGCTCAGTGGTTGAGCATCTGCCTTCAGCTCAGGTCATGATCTCGGGGTCCTGGGATCGAATCCCACATTGAGCTCCCCACAAGGAGCCTACTTCTCCCTCTACCTGTGTCTCTGCCTTTCTCTGTATCTCTCATGAATACATATATAAAATCTTAAAAAATATATAAATACATATTTATTAAATATATAATTTCCTTTTTTTCTTTAGATGGCAAAGAAGAAATTTACTGGATTAGAAATCACTCTGATTGTCCTTTTTGTTATAGTTACTATAATAGCTATTGCCCTAATTGCTGTTTTAGCAACTAAGACACCTGCTGTTGAAGGTAACTAATGTTAAAGATACTTACACATTATAGTGAAGTTAAAAAAAATTTACCCCTTAATAGTTACGGATTTTTAAAAGTAAATCTGCATGAGATGAAACATGTGAAGAAAGATCTCAAGTAAGTTACATAATTATTCCAAATTTTTCTATCCATTATAGTTATTTCAATGAAGAACTGTTGTAATTTTTTGGTTTGGCTTTCAGATACTTGCAAAAGTAGGAGGAGGGGTGGAGAATCTGGGGGGGGAACATCCTCTTTATTTTAGTCTCATTTTTGTTTCAAAAGAAACAGATGATGTATAACAAAAACAGGTAAAAGGAAGGTAAAACAAAGCTTGAAGTGTTTATCATTTTTTCTGAATATTTCTATCCTAATTCAGAGTAAATGCTTACTACTCTGATCCAACTAATCTCTTTTTTCCCATCATTCTCTCTTAGAAAAGATGTTCTGATTATCTTCTAGTCTAACTTAGTTTTCTACTGCTATTAGGCATTTGTTTTACCTTCTCCTAGTTAACTGAAAGCTCACTACATTGTGGCGTGATCATTTTATCTTTACTATATCTTATTGCTGGCAAGTTCTTATTATATAGAATTGGGATTTATTTTTCCTTATAGTTCCCTGCTTTCTTTACTATTTACTTCAAGGTATTGTTTTCTTCCTATTTCTCCCTTTTTTGCTCTAATTCTTACCTCCTTTTCTATATCCTTTTCCCATCCATATTTCTCCTTCTTCTTTCTTGATCTATAAAACACATATTTCATAAATGTGGTAAAATGAACATTTTGCTTCCTTTTGAATCTACCTCAAGACTTTCTGTGATAATATTTTGTTTTTCTGCAGAAATAGTCAATAGGGCTCTGCACAGTCAAATTTTAAATATTGTTTCAGTATCTTCTTTTGGTAATTAGGACTTGAATTTGTGGGGATTTAATTAGTGTAAAATTTATTTTTCTTATATATAAATTAATGTATTCTTTCAATGTAAGGTATTTATTACCCAAATAATCTGAAAAAATGCCATGGTTTATTTTATTGATCTCTCTCTCTTTCCTAGCAATTAGTAATTCTACTTCAACTCCACCTACCACTCGTACAACCACTGTGTATCCTAGTTCAGGAAAATGTCCAAGCGAGCTAAATGATCCTATCAATGAGAGAATAAACTGCATTCCAGAACAATTTCCAACACAGGTCTGCAACAAAAGACTTTAATTTTTTATGAATATATATATAATAGTAATTATATTAAGATAATTGCTCAATATTGGATCAATTCCATATTTTTAAAAGCTCTAGTCATCATTAGGCTTCATTTATCTTTTTATTACTGCTCCATATAAAGAGATGAGAGATAATTGAAGTTGATGAGCTTGCTTTTCTGTACTTCTAATCACTTTAAGTTAACAAGTTAATATTTTTCCATGCTTAATAAGCTATTGTTAATTTTAAAAACCTTTATGAAATTCTATCCTTGCAAATCTACACTTTAAAAAAGTATAGCCTTTGACCATATAGAATGTTTGAGAGACAATATGAATACTCCATAAAAGTATTTGTAATGATGGTACTAAGAAGTGTCTGGAAAATGAAATAATACTGATATTTTGGAAAATTATTATTAGTTTTTTATTATTATTTGGTAGTTTGGGAGAAGAAGCTCAAATGGAGAAAATTAAGGGTAACTTAATGGGTTCATGTAACCCTAAGTTGACTCTTCCGTGGTCTTCATAATATATGTGGGAATAAAGGTCAATGAGAGTGTGTGTGTGAATATGTGTGCATTCACATTTTGCAGTATCTATGTATTGTATGTAATCAATAATATATTATGATATATACTAATGTAAATATATATTAATCAGTGCTTTTAAATATTATATGTTATATACATATTATAATATGTACATCTATAGCATATTATTATATACATGTAACATGCATATCTATAATATATGTTAAATCTATAATAAACATATCTAAATCTCACCTCTCTCCCTCCATCACAAAAATAATTAAATTAACAGTAAAATTTCTATTAGCCTTATCCTACCATTGCAACCTCATAATTAACACATAATTTTCTGATTAATTTGCAGTGAAAAGTTGCACATAGATGAGATTTTTCTTAGGACAACATTAGGAATAGTGGGTCTTTGTAACTGATAAAAGAGCTAGATAAATAGTGTTTAATGTGACATGCTAAGATAATTGTCCAGATATTCTCTTCAGGCATATTCTCCTTAGGAAACAGTTGAAGCTTAACATGGAATTCTATTAGGAACAATATTGGCTGCTAAGATCTTAAAGGGAAACAACATTTCAAAGCCAAAGGTTTAAGGTTTTGATGCCTGCTGTTTTTAATGTCAGTCTGTTTGGTTGCTAAAGAGTGTTTTCAATGTGAAACAAGTTAAATTTATGAATTTAGCAAATTTCAGCTAATGTAATTTGTCATTTAAGAAAAGAAGGTGAACTTAATTTAAGAGCAGCTATAATTCTACCCAGAGTGCATAAGTCAGCCTGGACTTCTGTAATAAAATGTTAAGCTAGGTGGCTTAAAAACAGACCTTTATTTTCTCACTGTTCTGGAGGCTAGAAATCAAGATGCCATCAGGGTTTGTTTCTAGTGAGACTTTTCTTTCTGGCTTGTAGACAGCTGCATTCTTGTGTCTCCACATGGTCTTTCCAATGCACAGGTCTTTCCATGCACAGAAAGAGAGAGAGACAATATATATGTGACCATGCTCTGGAGTCTCTTCTTTTTATCAGAGCACCAGTCCTATCAGATTTGTACACCAGTCTATGACTTCATTTAACCTTTATTACCTTCTGAAATGCCCTATCACCAAATACAGTCACTTTGGGGTTAGGGGATTAGGGCTTCCTAATTATGAATTGTGGGGGGACTCAATTCAGTCCATAATACAGTCCATCTGTATACCGTAATATAAATATTGTTACATATATTTCTATATGCATACTCACACACATATAATAAAGATAAGAACATAACAAGTGTATTGTATTTTTACCTACCAAAGTTTATGCCTATTGATGTGTTTTACTTTTTTTGTTTTTTCAAATTAAGAAGAAAATTGAATTCACTCATATGTGGAATAATTAGAAAAGGCATAATTAGATGTAGATACACTGTGGAGAAAGCTGTGGAGAAAGCTTTAATATTTGACTACTGAGCAAAGGTGAAAAAAAAAGAGAGAGGGGGAAAATCAAGAAACAGAGTATTAGCTATAGAGAACTTACTGATGGTTACCAGAGGGGAGGTGGATGCGGGGCGGGGGGCGGTGAAAAGGATCGTGAGGATTAAGGAGGGTGCTTGTGATGAACACTGGGTATTATAAGGAAGTGTTGAATCAACTATATTGTACACCTGAAACTTATATAACACTGTATCTGAACTAAGTGGAATTTAAATAAAAACTTAAAAAAATTAGGAATTAAAATAAGAGGGGAAAATACCTGAAATCTTGAAATCTAGGCAAAATGACTAACCGTAAATAACCAATATCGAAATCTATAAAAAATAAACCAAAATTTACTGGGTGTTATGCTATATGTTGGCAAATCAAACTCTAATAAAAAATATACAAAAATACCCCCAAATAAACCAAAATTATTCATTTTAAAAGCAACAATGAGGATATACATTTTTAAATTAATATTTTGGTGTGTATATGTAGTGGTATGAGGGATGTTCTCCAAAAATTCATGTCTACTTGGAGCCTTAAAATATGACTTTATTTGGAAATAGGAATATTTGCAGATGTAATTAAATGTTAAATGAGGTTATGCTGGAGTGGGATGGGCCCTAAATCCCATAGCTGGTGTCCTTATAAGGAAAGGGGATGACATACAGAGAACTACAGGGAAGAAGGCAGAGTAAAGATGGAAGTAGAGATTGGAGTAAGGCATCTTCAAATCAAGAAATTATAGATTACCAGGAGCTATCAGAACCTAGGAACAGGCAAGGAAGCAGTCTTCCCTAGAGCCTCAGAGGGAGCATGGTTCTGCCACCACCTTGAAGCAGGACTTCTAGACTCCAGAACTGTGAGAAAATACATTTCTGTTGATTCAGACAATCCTGTTTATGGCTGTTACAATACCTAGTAACCCAATACAGTATGTTTGGAAGAACTTCATCTAATTCCATTTTAATGTATATTTTCTATTTTAGCAAAATGTGATTGTAATTTGCTTATTTATTTTTTTCTTAGAATCTTACACATTCCCAAGTCAGTGTATCTACATCTAATTATGCCTTTTTGTTTGTACCAACCTTTTTAAAAAGTCTTTTAGAAAGACTACTGTAAAGGGAAAATTGCCTGATAGAAGTCACACATATTTTATATTCTGATAGGTAATGACCCTCTAAAATATCAGAACCAGTTGTACTTACCATTTGCATGCATATGTGTATCTGAAGCCATTTTAATTTTGTGTTGTAGTAGGAGAGAAGTTAACATGTCAGCTACTAAAAATGTAGGCTTTAAACTTTTTTTCAAGGTCAATAACCAAAAAAAAAAAAAATACCATAGATGCTCATATGAAAGTGTTTCAAACTATTAAATTTAAATATTAAGTAGATTTTTAATTATACCAATGTTAGCACACAGCATTACCACTTTTGGTATATAAGCATTTAGAACTTTTTCCACTTCACATAATCTTTCCATACAGATCACAATACTACTCAAGAGTTCAGTGTTTTATATTATCCATTGGATATAAGGTCTTCAACTAGTTGAGACACCTGGCCCATAAATTAGTTTAACTAGTTTACTTAAGTACTGCACTAATAAGTGGCTGGAACTAACTGTCTTAAGCATTTTCTGTAGGCTTGAATTCAGGGCAGCCAAAATTCACTTGTAGCTTGTTACATAATTGATACACAAAAAATATTTCAATATTTCTGGGTTGACTACATGACAACAGAATAGATTATAATTCCTCATAGGGCAGGAACTTTTACTTTTTTATTTTAATTTTTTTAAAAAAGATTTTATTTATTTGAGAGAGAGGAAAAAAAAAGATAGAGGAGCAGAGGGAGAGGGACAAGCAGACTCTGTGTGCTGAGCATGGAGCCCAAACCTGTGACCCAGAGATCACAACCTGAGCCAAGATCAAGAGTCGGATGCTTAACCAGCTAAGCCACCTAGGCACCCAGGGCAGGACATTTTTTTAAAAAATATGGTCTCAGTAGTATAACTTGAGATCTGGGATTGTGATACCTTCAGCTTTGTTTTTAGTTCTTAAGATTACTTTGGCTACATGGGATCTTTTCTGGTTCCATACAAATTTTAGTATTATTTGTTCTGATTCTGTGAAAAATGCTGGTATTTTGATACGGATTGTATTGACCCTGTAGATTGCTTTATTCAAATAAAAAAATTAAAAGTTGGGGTACCTGGGTAACTCAGTCATTTAAGCGTTTTCTTTTGGCTCAGATCATGATCCCAGGGTCCTGGAATCGAGCCATGTGTCAGCATCCCGGCTCAGTGAGGCACCTGCTTCTCCCTCTCCGTCTGTCTGCTGCTGCCCCTGCTTGTGTGCTTTCTTTCTCTGTCAAATGACTAAAATAAATAAAATCTTAAAAAAACTTAATAGCAAAAAAACCCCATAGGTTTGTAATAATGTGTATTAATATGTTGATTTTATAAATCACAACTAAGAGCATCAATTCCTGGTAGGGTGTAAATTAATTCAAGTTTTATTTCTCCCAAGTGAAAGGAACAAGAAAATAGATGATGCTTTAACATATTCTTGAAGAAATAAGCTTGTTTTTCAAACATTTAATTCAAACATTGGAGTGAATGTTTTAGAAAAATAGAGCCTGCACATGATAAGAGTACTAACCTATGGTTCCTTTTATAAATGTTTTATCAGGCAGTTTGTGCAATGCGAGGTTGCTGCTGGAAGCCATGGAATAACTCTATTATTCCTTGGTGCTTCTTCGTAGATAACCATGGTTATAATGTTGGACAATTGACAGCAACAAGTACTGGTGAGAAATGTTCTGTTATTAGTGATCCAAAAGAATATATTTTAAGTGGAAAACAAAAAATATGTTTAAAATTTTTCTTTGGAAAAAAAAAATAAAAAAATAAATTTTTTCTTTGGACAAATATCTTAAAAAGAATCAAATGGAAAGTTTGTACATAAGAATGTTTAAATTGTTTATGTCAAGGATTTATTTTTTTGCATAATTATATTTTCCAAATAACAAAATAAGTCATTTTTTGTGATAAAGGAAATATTATTATAAAATATTTAATATTTTCTAATCTTTATAAATAAAATCATCAGTCATGACAACTTTTTTCTTCCTTTAAGGACTTGAAGCCACATTAAACAGGATATCTTCACCCACATTGTTTGGAAATGACATTACTCATGTTCTCTTCACAACTCAAAACCAAACAGCCAATCGTTTCCGGTTTAAGGTTTGTTTTTTTATTTATAAAGAGAAGTTAATTTTTAAAGCAGTTATGATCATACCCTTCATCTTACCAAGACATTTTTCCCTCTTAAGAACTATTTATTCCAAAGCAAAGGACTAATTGGGCTAGTTATGCCACTTACTTGAACCTGTGTACTGAACTGTAACATTAGTTTCTCCAGCAGTTAGAATTTCATACTATAGTCAGGGTAAAATATTGGATACAGTGTCTTGATAAGAATAGATACTCAATAAACTTTAGTAATTTTTATTATTTCAACCCAGACTAGGATGAAGAATTAGTTTACAATTTAAGAAACATTAATTGTGCTCTATAAATGGGCCTTATACTTATCAGTTCTTTTTTACTGGTATCACTTTTATTCATGGTTTTAAATAAAGTAATTCTTGCTATTTTTAAAGCAAGTTGTTTACTTGCATGGTCTTTTGGATTTGAATGTGAAAACAACACCGTACCTCTTGTATATTACTTTTTAAAGCAATTTCACAAGAATTAAGAGGGATTTTTTAAAGCAAATTTAAAATCTTCATGGGATTTCTAAGGGGATGAACACTGAAAAGCAATAACAATTTTTATATTCACAAAAACATGTATTCAAAAATAAATATTTGGTAATACTATCATTAATTTCTGTATATTTTAAATCAGTCAATACTAATCTTTATATTATATACAATACTTTTATAACCAATTCTATATTCCTTAATAATTTATACAATTCTGTGCATAACCATTCAACAATATTAAGTTTGACTAGATTAATAGCTCCTCTATTAAATTATTATATTTAGTATTTTCCATTCAAAACTTGCATTTGATAATTCAGAATTGAAAAGTGAAATAATGGTTTTGAATCAAATAATGCTAATTTGTTTAAATATTTGCAGATTACTGATCCAAATAACAAAAGATATGAAGTCCCTCACCAGTTTGTAAAAGAATTTACTGGAACTGCAGCTTCTAATACATTGTATGATGTACAGGTTATGAATAATCCATTCAGCATCAAAGTCATTAGAAAAAGCAATGGGAGAATTTTGTAAGTATCTTATTTTACATTTCTACAAGGTTAAATAACTGGTCAATTTTATTCTATTATCATAGAATTAGGAAAGTTTTAATTTTAAGGCATTTCTTGAAAAAAATAATTTCCTCCCCAGAGAGGGTGAGGGTACATCCTTGTAAAGAATAATGGAAAAAGAGTTTTATTTCCTGTGGATGAAAGGTATGAGAAGGTGAATGAAAATATACAAATTGGAGCCAACCAAAGGTGAAGGTAAAGAGCATCACTGATAGAATTTTAGCTTTGCCTATATTTTTACATGGCTAGAATTCTTATTGTGTCCTTTCCCTATTGCTTATCATATTTTGTTGCCAGTTAGTAGGATCAAATAGCTACTATTCAGAAAAGGGCTAATTCCCATAGTAATATTAAAAGAATTTATATATGCATATAGGAAATGTATATGAAAGCATATATAATAACTAAATTAAATATTGCTCAAATGCCTTCATTATGAATGTATTTTGAGGGATATTTGTAGCAAGGGTTTTAGTGATTTTCAAGATAAATGGTCTCATGTCTCTAAGAAGGTTAATTAAGCAGGTGTCAAGATCAAATCTTAGCAATTACTTTTCTTAAATATATTTTAATAATTTGCAATTGACATTATGTTAAATCACAAAAGTATTAAATACTATATAACATTTCTTGTAGTATATATTTGATATGCCTCAACCATACAGTCTTTTTCATTTTGGAAAAATTATTTTGAATTTCATTAATCCTAATACGTATGCTAGAGGTATGAAAGCCAGTATGCGACTGTATTTTAAAACTGTGTTTGGAGCAAGGCAGAACTGGGTTTGAAATCTGGCTCTGCTGCTTCCCAATTTGTCTCCTTAGAAAACATAAATTAATTTTCCCAATTTGTATTATTTGTAAAATGGAATTGATAATGGTAGTTATGGGGATGCCTGGGTGGCTCAGCGGTTGAGCATCTGCCTTTGGCTCAGGGCATGATCCTGGAGCCCTGGGATCAAGTTCCACATCGGCTTCCTGCATGGAGCCTGCTTCTCGCTCTGCCTGTGTCCCTGCCTCTCTCTCTGTGTTTCTCATGAATAAATAAAGAAAATCTTTAAAAACAATGGTAGTTATGCTTTAGGATTGTTATAAAAGTTAAAAGAAAGGATGTGTATGAAAAATCATATTGGTGGTGATGAAGCAAATTGTGTTGATGGAATTAACAAATTCTGTTTATGATGCAATTCATATAGTCCAAGAAATGATATTTAAAATGAAATATTCTGGATGATAACATAGACCCTTATTTGGTAGAAGATTTGTATGTTTCTAAATAATTTATTTACTTATTTTATTGTACAGGTTTGATACCAGCATTGGTCCCCTAGTTTACTCTGACCAGTATTTACAGATCTCAACCAAACTTCCTAGTGAATATATGTATGGTCTTGGGGAACATATTCATAAGAGATTTCGTCATGATATAAACTGGAAAACATGGCCAATTTTTACCCGGGATCAACTTCCTGGTGATGTAAGGAACTATCTTTTATTTTTTAATAAATAAAATATATTGGAGCAGTTGATAATTTTAGTCTATTTGAAACCATCCTTTACTGATGTCAGTGATACTTAATCCAGAAGCTTGTTTACTTTAGGGGTGAGGATTTATAGTAAAGTCCTAAATTAACTCAAAAAGTAACCAACAGATTTTATGAATACTTAAATAGATATAGCTAGTTTATGAATATTTTCTTTGATTTTGATTTTTATATTTTGTCATTGTCTTTTCAGTCCTTATGCTTAAACGTATCCATCGCGGGGCATCTGAGCTGTTGAGCATCTGACTCTTGATCTCAGCTTCGATTTTGATCTCACAGCTGTGAGTTCAAGCCCCATATTGGACTCTATGCTAAAGGGATGGAGCCTACTTAAAAAAACAAAAGGAAAAACAAAACAAAAATCTATCCATGACTAGTCATTGCACTAGAATAATTCTGAATACTGTATTCTATATCACTTTGCATTATATGGTGTCTGCTTATTTATTGGACATCAAGTTGTATATCTACACCTGCTTCTTCCTCTTCCAAAACATATGATAATCTTCCATACGTTTATATATCTGGGGATTGGTTCCTTTTGTAAACACTGAAACTTGAGGTTATCATTTGTACAATAAGTCACTGAGAGCTAATTTGAAGTTCAAACTCCTAAGAACTCCTCCCAAATTCCCTATGCGTAATTAGTCTTTATTTTCTAACCCTTTATTCATATTTTAGTATGACAGTCACCACAGGTTAGTATATGTATTTATATGTATCTGTACTTCTAAAATATGAGATTCTTCAGGACAAAGACCATATCATTAAAAAAAATATTTTTTATTGATTCATGATTGCTTTGAGTCAATTCTTAGTGATTTTTTAAAAAATGCTAGTGTTAACTGTTTCATTCCCTCAAATTAATAAGTGGATTGTTGCTTTAAAGATCTTCATTTGGTAGAGAACTATTATTAATAAACTGCTAATAATAATTCTAACAATTATTTTTATAGCATCACTATCTGTAATGAACACTTAATAAACACCAGGCTGAGAACTCCTTAGCTATACTCCATACATTCTTTCCTTTGAACTTCCATTTCCAGCTAAAAATTCTTTTTTTCCTTTACTTTTCAAGTGTATTTCCAGTTGGTCTCAACCATTTCACATACTCATTAGCTCTTAGCAAATGAACTGCAGAAGTTTTATGAGAATAGACATTACCTTGGAATTCCCTGAAGTGCCTTGGGCAAACATAGGGCATAATGAATAAATATGTGATTTTCTTATCATTAATAGCTTATTAAAACTCAATCATAATAAAACATAAAGTATTCTTAAAGAATAGTTTGTTATATGTTTTATGTATAAACATATTAATAATTAAAATGAGTTAATTTTTTTGCTACAGTGTTTCATATGGTTATGTACAGTAGAGGAAATTAGTATAGAGATATGAAGAGTAAATTACAGAAACAAATTGGAATAAAGGCTATTTTATTTATTTATTTATTTATATTTATTTAAGGATTTATTTATTTATTTAAGGATTATTTATTTGAAAGAGAAAGAGAGAAAGCACAAACAGGGCAGAAGGAGAGGGAGAAGCAGGCTCCCCACTGAGCAGGGAGCATGACATGGAGCTCGATCTTAGGACCTGAGACAAAAGCAGACGCTTAACTGACTAAGCCACCCAGGTGCCCCAATATAGGCCATTTTAAATATATAATTTTATTGTTTAAGTATACTTTAAAAATTATTTTTCAAATTTTTGCCATACAGAATAATAATAATTTATATGGCCATCATACATTCTTCATGTGTATTGAAGACGAGACTGGAAAATCATTTGGTGTTTTCTTAATGAACAGCAATGCAATGGGTAAGAGCAATTTTTCTGATAATATATTTCAATGAGGTTTAACTTCAATTTTAGAACCCTCTCTTATTCCAATCATAGGTATTGTATGTCAGAATACACTCTATTGGTAATGATTTATTATGTGAAATTATTACAAGCAGGTTTTGTAGTATGACAATGGAATTTTGCTTATCACTGTTTCTATTTTCGGGAGAGTGCACCATGTTATGATATTCTTGTCCCTTCAGGACTTTCTTGTCCCTTCAGAGAAACAATGAACACATTCATGAAAAAGAATATTCCTATTTCCACAGCCTCACTTGTTAAGATAAGTTAATGTACCACTATAACCATAAAAGAGAAAGGTCCATATGGGGAGAGAAAAGAGAAAAAAGGAAGATTAATTTTCTAGCTTATTATAATTCAATTAATATAGAATGTTTTTAAATGTTGTGAGTGCAACACTAATGTTTAGCAGATGAATCAGTGATAATAAAAAGCTACAAAATTGAACAATGTCCCAGCAAGAACAGTATATTTTATGGTTATCCAGGCATATTGTCTACAATCAGAAAAAATAAAAACTTTTATTCTTAG
This sequence comes from Vulpes vulpes, assembly GCF_048418805.1. Taxonomy (NCBI): domain Eukaryota; kingdom Metazoa; phylum Chordata; class Mammalia; order Carnivora; family Canidae; genus Vulpes; species Vulpes vulpes. The sequence goes on from NC_132782.1 coordinate 43,840,745, forward strand.
ATATTAGCATGTGATAGGTAATATAATCTTTTAGAGAATCTTCAACCAAAATAACTGAGGGACGCCTGGGTGGTTCAGTGGTTGAGCATCTGCCTTCAGCTCAGGTCATGATCCTGGGGTTCTGGGATCTTGTCCCACATTGGGCTCCCCACAAGGAGCTTGCTTCTCCCTCTGCCTATGTCTCTGCCTCTCTCTGTTGTCTCTCATGAATAAATAAATAAAATCTTAAAAAAATAAATAAAATAACTAATTGAAATCCAATTTTAGAAAACAATATATTTATTGTAAAAGGACTGATCCTTTGCTATGCAGTTTCCAGGGGGAGACTCTGCCAACATCTGTAAAAAGAAACATCTGGGATATCCTATCATAAACCTCATATATGGTAGCATTCTATTATTCTCCTATATTCTGCCTATTTTCAGTATCTTATTTTACCTTAATCATTTAAAACAGTGTAAAAATATGTGGTTGATACGAAGCACTGCAATTATTTTACCACTGTGTTTATTTTTACTAATTATGTATGCTTCTCCAATTTTATTTGTAGAAATTTTCATCCAGCCTACTCCAGTAGTAACTTACAGAGTTACTGGTGGAATTCTGGACTTTTACATCTTTCTAGGAGATACACCAGAACAGGTAGTTCAACAGTATCAAGAGGTATGTTTTACATATATTTATAAAGTTATTTTCTACCATAATTTTCTTTCGTCTCACATGTCTAATTTTATTTAAGATATCTGCAGCTTCTTAGCTAAATATATTTTTAAATCTTACCATTTTTTGGGTATGAGTAGGTGGTTTTTATTTTTCCAATACCATGAAAACTATGTATATAATAAATGTCTATATTTCTGATATCAAATTTTTGTTGCTTCTAGGAAGCTGAGTTCAGGAGTTGGATTTCTTTGAAATAGTGCATATTAAATCTTTGCTTATTCATGACCTACTTTGGTGAGATAAAGCAGAGGGAAGTATCTTATATTCAAGGCTGAGGATAGGCAACAGATGTACAGGTCATATACCTTGTTGATAAAAATCCTAGAGGCAAGTGAGTTATAAGGAGGGCTAATGAAATTTGCTGTTAATTTGCTGCACAGTAGGTAAACTCCAGGAGAATTGGCTCTGATGCTCAGGCATAGAAAGACAGATTTTGAAATATAGTCTGGAGTCTTATATCTTCTAAGCAACTCCTCCTTACCTATTAAATAATGTCTTCATGTACCTAAATCCAAGATGGGTTAGAGAGTTAAGAAATCCAGGGCTTACACTCATTTGGGGAATATGAATAATAGTGAAAGGGAATATAAAGGAAGGGAGAAGAAATGTTGGGAAATATCGGGAAGGGAGACAGAACATAAAGACTCCTAACTCGGGGAAACGAACTAGGGGTGGTGGAGGGGGAGGAGGGCGGGTGTTGGAGGGGAATGGGTGACGGGCACTGAGGTGGACACTTGACGGGATGAGCACTGGGTGTTTTTTTGTATGTTGGTAAATTGAACACCAATAAAAATTAATTAAAAAAAATAAAAAATAAAATAAAATTAAAAAAAAAATCCTAAAAAAAAAAAAAAAGAAATCCAGGGCTTATCTTGAGCCTGCTTCTAAAATATAACACTGTATTTCTTCTTTATAAGTTTTTTACGTGATCTGTGAATGTTGGAATATATAATTCCTATGGTTATTGCAGAAAAATAAATTATTTTTATTGGCATAAGATTTAAGGACTATACCTAAATTTAAAACTTGTTTAATTGATATATCTCTGATATACAATTCCCATTTGCTAAAATAATGTTAAAGGAGAATTACTATCAAAAACTTTCTTTAATTAGGATCCAAAAATGTGAAATGAGAGTAGGTATGGTTTTACACAAGTAAATAATTTACAGTGTCTAACATTTCCCAAATTGCTATTAAGAAATATGCATTTCAGAAAAGCACACAAAATTTACAGTCTGTCATACTAAGTCATAATTACAGTGCTAGGCTGAGCTTTAGACAGACTGTGCGTATGGTAATCGAACTATCAAAACAGGGGATAGTACATTTCAGAAAGAATTTTACATTGGGTTTGTGAGATATTAGCTTAGATTGTTATCTGTTACGTGCTGAGTAAAGTCTGTGGTCAGCAGCAGCTGAGCTTGAGTCATGTGTGGTGTATGAATACAGCACACATGTAGTATAGCATATAATGCACACTTGCTTCATTTTATGGATAGCCTTGCAGAGGCTTGATTTTTAGCAATAAGATACGTAGAATATGGCACAATTAATCACTGTGATGTAGATAATAGTTATGTAGATAATAGGCAAAAGAACTTTATTTCTTGTTTGAAGAAAAACAATTTTTTTTTGCATAAGCTAGCCCACTAGAGGTTTCAATATTTTAATATTTAAAATTTAATTCATTAGACTGACCAAATAGTTTTAAAAACAATGTTTATATATAAAGTTTAAAATAATATATAAATTAATATGATATATAATCATATTTTGTAAACCTTTATTCAAAATAAATTATGCCATGTATATATGATACACACACAAAGACATTTCAATTACATGTCCTAATATTTAATGAAATTCTATGAAGCCTAAGATATTTATGAAATGAGTTTTAAAATGCTAATTTTTTAGTTTTGATACTAATTTATTTTTAAAATAAATTTAGTGTTTAATGAGTAGAATACAATAATTCACTATGAGTAATTTTTTTAAATGTTACATTGTAGTTTTTTAGACATATATGATAAGAAATCATGGAATATATACACATGTGCCTATATTTAAAAAAAACCATCACGCCAATAAAGTCTTATGTTACAAATGTCTTTATATAACCTAATACTTTGTTTTAGTGAAAACGATTGCTATTAGTTACACCCATGTGCAAAATTTCCATGTGCAAAATTATGTCCTCTGTTGTGATGACACACTGATATGCTGTTGCTGCTGCGCACAGAGAGAGTGTGCACAGAAGAGACTCTTGTTGGCCCATGGGTGGGGGGGGAACCAATGCCCTGCATGTGAATGAGACAAGTACCTGATATAATAACTGGGTTAGAGCTTACAGAACACATATTTTATAAATATTTTGAAAATATTAATTTTTAGAAAAGGAGAAAAATATGTGCCAAAATATAAGGGGATATAAATTGTATACTTTTAAACATTTTTTTTTCTTACATGAGGACCATTTGTTCACTTATTCATTAATTCTATTGCTACAGGAAGTGAGGGTACGGTGGGACAATTTTCTTTTTTTTCTTTGATGCTATTTTTATATTCTCTTTTTTAACTTTGCATGCTCGGCAGAATATACCTTTGCAAATGCTATTTTATTAAGAGCTAACTTTCTAACTTTTTAACAAAACAGAGATTAGGGACAAAATGTAAAGTGTTTTATAATAAAGTTCTAATAGAATATCCAGGGCATAGAATTCAGGTAACACTAAATCTTTTTCAAAATATGTAATTTAACTCAAACACTAGAGATAACAGAATAAGAAACATATTAATAATAATTTTAATGCTCTTTATTGAAATTAATCAAATATTCTTTTACTTAATTAAAGCTCATTGGACGACCAGCAATGCCAGCATATTGGAGTCTTGGATTCCAACTGAGTCGCTGGAATTATAAGTCACTTGATGTAGTGAAAGAAGTGGTAAAAAGAAATAGAGATGCTGGCATACCATTTGTAAGTGGGATCAAGGGTTTGTGGGACTATAACACCAAGCTAAATATTATCACATAATTATAAATGTAGGGATTGTCAGCATTATATAATATGGTATAAGTATGAATTATTAAACTGCATTTTAATGATAAAGTGTTTTTAAACCCATACGCAAAGCCAAGTCTTCTTGAAATTTTAAGAACTGATTATGAGTTACATTAGAATAGAATATATTTTTAACAGTGAACGTGACATCCAGTTTTTTAATATGGATTAACTTTTACAGTCTATGTGCTTTTTAATATAATTAAAATGTAAAGCATTTTGTGCAATATGTATATTTTGTTTTCTATACAATGATTTCCATATATAAAATATAGTACTTATCCAGCGATCATCATGGAAACAAGCGTGAATAATCATTTAATGCTTATGTACTTTACAATTAAAATATTAGATTTATAAACAATTTCACTGTGTTTTTAGTGAAATAGAAGATCTAAGTTCATTTACTTTTTAATCATTATGTTTATAATACAAATTCATTGGACCTAAAGGTTAGAGTTAGTTCTTTCATTACTATTTGTTGAAATATACTCTACTAATTTTCAGGATACACAAGTCACTGATGTTGACTATATGGAAGCCAAGAAAGATTTTACTTATGATAAAGTTGCATTTCAGGGGCTCCCTGAATTTGTTCAAGATTTACATGACCATGGACAGAAATATGTCATCATCTTGGTAATGACATTATTTATTAATTTGTTTTTAGTATTTATGCATTTGTATCTTAATAGATTTTTTAATAGTTTTTTTCTTTCTATTGTTAGGACCCTGCAATTTCCATAGATAAGCTTGCCAATGGAGCAGCATATGAAACCTATGACAGGGGAAATGCAAAAAATGTGTGGGTAAATGATTCAGATGGGACTACAGCAATTATTGGAGAGGTAAATTATGATATTCATTAAAGTTGTGTTGCTGAGATATTCTGTTGGGTAACCACAAAGTTTTTGTAAGAGTATGTGTAAATACCAAATCAGGACTTGGTATTTTAATTGTGTAAAGAATTTTTTAGACAGAGGAAATATTTCAGTGATCTCTAAAACATTTTTTGTAAGAAGACAGGTAATTTTCAATGTTATGCACATTAAAACAAAACTAACAAAATATAACTTAATTACAAATTATTAGATTCTAGTAATTTGATGTGTAAAATAATTACTTATATAAATTGAATACTAGATATTAAATTTTATGATTTATGTTTAATCCTCATAATAAAATAATGAGATAGCTATGATTAGAATTCTTACTTTATAGGTGAAAAAATGAATTTGGGCATAGTAACTTTCCTAATGTCACAGAGCTAATATAAGCAGAGTTAGGAAACAGTAGATCTCAAATGCATAATTTTAACAAGAACAAAAATTCTTTTGGAGACACCTTTAAGACATATCAAAACTGTAAGGCCTAACTATATTGTCTTGGTAACTCCACTTCTGTACTTTAGTCAAAGGAAATAAAGTAAGAGATAATGTCGATTTATAAAAAACATGTTTATTATAGCATTATTTACTATAATGAAGAATATTCTAACACTTTTTATTACATTCATCAGTCAAAATTTCTGGTGAAAGTCTATTTCCATCAATAGGTTTCCATCAGGAAATAAAAGTTGAATTTTTTTTTCTCATAATGCCTATCAGTATCTCACAGAATATGCTTTGTTACGACCAGCTCCATTTGATATGGATGGATCAGGTCGCCTATATTCATAATTAGTATATGAAACAATATGATTTATTTCAGATCACCTTAAATGGAATTTCTCTTGCCTGTCATGATTTTAAGTAATAAGTAGATAATTTGAACAAGTATAAATCACAAAGAGATAGCATAATATGTACAGTGTTTAATAGCATGGACTCAGATATGTGTTTGCTATGTTTGAATTCCTCCTGTGCCACATATTAGTAGTGTGATCTTGAAAAATGTACTTAACTTCTCTGTTTATCACTTCTCTCACCTGCAGAGTGAGTTTAATTATAGTAAATAACTCGTCTGTAAAGTAGTGATTAAAAAATAATGCCTCTCTCCTATAGTTCTAGTGAAGATTAAATGAGCTAATAATTATAATAATTCTTGGAACACTACCCATCACATAACAAGTGTCATATTCTCATTAAACAAAAAATAAATATAAAAAGACTTCTTTTTACTTGAATTTATTGGAAGCAAATGCCTTTTTGGAAATTAAATAGTATACTTTCTTTTATCAGACAATGAATATATTATATAGTTTTTGTTTGTTTTTAACCTAACCTAGGAGGATGCTAAGATATAAATTTAGTTGCAATCAAAAGACCAGCCTTATTCCATGCTCTTATATTTTTGCCTTCCTATATGCTTTACGGACTTTATCTACTTTACTGTCACTTAAACGCATTTTAAAGTAGGCCTAAGATTATTATAAATACAGATGGTACAATGGCGCCTGAGCGGTTTAGTTGGTTGGATGTCTGACTCTTAATTTCTCATGTCATGAACTCAAGATTTTGAAATCCAACCTTGTGTCGGGCACCAAGCTGAGCATTGAGCCTGCTTGGGATTCTTGCCCTGTCCCCTGCCCTTCCTCCCCTACCCCCGTTCATACTTTTTCTCTCTCCCAGAAAAAGTAAAAGAGAAAAAGAAAGAAAAAATTTAAAAATATATGGATGGTACAGTATAATAACTTTAATATTTTTTACTATTTTCCACTCAATAACTGTATTATCACTATTTTCCTTTTATATGTGTATGTGAATGATCTATTATTTTAGGTATGGCCAGGATTAACAGTATTCCCTGACTTTACTAATCCAAACTGCATAGATTGGTGGGCAAATGAATGCAGCATTTTCTATCAAGAAGTGAAATATGATGGACTTTGGATCGTAAGTAGTTATTTTAAACGAGTAATTTTGAACAATTAATGTAGAATTATTTTTCTATAAAACAATTATTAAGTTGACAAGGTGTATTTTGTAATGTATTGAACATGAAACTAAAAAATTTTAGAATATTTTTCTAGAATGTATAAATTCAGAACTGTCATGTTCCTGAGTTAGAAAAGAATAAAAGCTAAAACTGTAAATTGAGAGTTTTCTTCTTCAGTAATACCCTTTATAGAATAAATTTCATTTCTGTCACAAGGTGCTATATTTTTCTGAGTCATAATTTATGTTTGAAAACAGTTAAGATTTGGAGATAAGTAATGCAATTCTAAAAATATTTATAGTCTACAGTATTCAAGCGATTGCCACAATGTGCAATGTGGGCTATAATAATAAATGAGTCCTCAGCCTTTAGAAACTTTCTTTTTAGTAATTTATGGGGTAGAACAAATCACAATTGCAGTAGGCAAAGTTTCTTTGAATGAAGTTTTATATCTATAACTATTGATTGCTTGCTTCTGGGTTTATTATATACAATGATACTGGATGATAGTCAATGATTTAGTGTCTTTTGTTATGGAAACCACAATCACATTTGGGGAATGAAACTAGTTGGTGATTCCAGAATTCTGTATTTCAGAAAAAAAAAATCTAATAAACCTGAATACAGAGAGACCATCAGGGATTTTATTCAAAGGTATTACAACTGCACAGAATTTTGGAAGGAGATAATGGGTGTCCTAGGGATAGCTATACTTTTCTTAGGCTGTATGGTTACACAATATCTCTACAATTGCTCATTATTCATTCAGTGATTATTTATTTAATCAGTTAACTTTGTTAAGAAGCATTTACTTTGCACCATCAATAATACAAGTACGCCGTGGAGAATACAAAAAAGAAAATTGTGTTTTTAGCTGAAAACCTGCAACTGAGTTAGAGGGTAGCATAATCTTCAGGATTATTTATGATGAATAAAATAAAGATAGAGAGTGAGGCTTTAGCTCTTTGACACAAAACTACTGAGATCACAATAATATCTAGTTGCTGATAGAAATAAAAACTTGCATTCCATTCTTGAGTTTTGTTTTTAGTTCTAGCCCCAATTTCAATGTATTACATGTTAAAAGTTTCTGGTTTCTTTTTTATTTTATTACTGTTTTTGTTTTTGCTTAGGAACAGTTTGAATCCATTAGAGCAGAGTTACAGCATAAATGACACTTTAGGAATAGTAAAAGAGAATCTGACTGTGCTGTACATAGAGAATACTTCATTTCCTATAGCCACTGAAGACAAATACTTGATTCATCTCCAAAGAGAGGGAGGGGATGGGACGAGGAAGAGCATCTGAGAAAGGCAGAGTTGTTCTCATACTAATACATAAGCATTTGATTGAGCTTAAAAAGCAAAACACATGATAATCAGTATGATTTCAAAAGTCACTAAGCATCACTGAATTAATTTATATGATGTATAAGCAGTGGTTATTCTGCTTCCAATTCTTACTTGAATAACTGCCAAATCCTACTGCTAAACTGGTTCCTTAATTCTTTCACTTTCCTCAGATTTGTTCTGATAGGATGAGCATACAGTAAAAAGTATTGTTATTTAACGGCTGAAATTTTATTTTATGTCAAATTTAAAAGTAGTGTTATAATTTACTAGATTTCTAATTTAAATTCCATGCTATTGTTTTGAATTTTAGTGTAAACATCACAATCACTTCAGAAAATTATGTGAGCTTAATTGTCATTGAAAGAATAGATTTTTGCATAACCATGTTATGTACTTGAATTATCTCTTATGGCATCATTCTTGACATAATCTTTTCTACATTTCATCTTTGCCAAAAGGCCAAGAAGTGATTCAGATAATCTTCTAATACTTGAAAAATAAGAGCCTAATTCATTTGGTGCAATTAAGACTGAAGCTGTGATTTTAAAATAAAAGATTAATCAATATTTTTTAAATTCAAAGATCATTTCCACCTTTTATGAATAAATATACATATTGTGATAATGTTATTATTATTATTTCTTTCTTAAAAAACTAATAACCAGTATTCTTCCAAAAGAAGCTCAATAATTTAATATATACTACTAGGAAACTTAAAATTCAATGAGGAGATATATCCAAACAACTCATATATCTAAATGACCAGGGTCTATTTTGGAATATTCTTTACATTTTATAGGCTTCTATAACAATTGAGTTATTTTATAAATTTTTTGAAAAATTGGGTTATTTTTATTTAAATTGATTTTTAATGTGAAGCTATGGAATGCCAACAGGTTTTTAAAAAATTTTTGTTAGCCACCAAACTTTCATACACAATTTTCAATGGATTTTAAAGAAAAGAATCTTTAGAAACATCTCTAAAAATTTTGTTGACAATTCTAGGAATGGTAGTTACTCGATTTGGTATAATTTGAATGATACTTGAATATCTGTCGGTGTACTTATTACTGTTAATGCACTGAGGCTTTTGCCACATGATTTCCACTGCTTTGAATCTGCTGGTTGTAATATTAAAAATACTGATTGAGTTCATTTCTACATAACATTAAATACATGTAGCATCACTTAATGTATGTAAGTTAGAGAAAAATGTTTTCAGAATTTTCAAAAGTGTAAATATACAAAGTACATTAAAAGGGATATTAATAAATTCGATTACATTATGTATAGTATGTTTAATATATTTATAATACAATCTTGCCAAGTAGACAGGGTGTTTTAAAAATAAATAATCAAATAACAAATATTGCATTTGTTGTAAAATATGGTTAAAATAGTATAAAGGTGTTTATTTTTTTCATTTAGCAGGTTAATACATTTATTTTCTTGAGAACACAAGATTCTTTTCCCTTATATTGTGAATTGGTGAAATAATACATTTGATTTAGTCTTGCTAAGATAGTTGTATGATAAAACAAATATTTTATTTTGTTTTTTTAAATATTTACTTAAATTCTAGTTAGTGAACATACAATAAAATATTGATGATTAAACAAATATTTTTTATAAATTTTTCATGTGAAATAAATAATCTTTAAAATTGTCTATTCTTAAATTACATGAATAATGTCTATTTTGAGCAAATGCTTGAAGATCTTGTAAATTTTCTTGCAAATTTTCAAATATGTAATTCACATAGAATAACATAAATTTCAGAGTTAAATGTTTGCCTTGTATTTTCTCAAGAGTAATTATATACAAAGGATGTTAAGTGGTTTAGAAAGTCTTAAAATGTAAAATAATGCAATTCAATTCCCAATTATGAATTTCAGCAGCTGAAGTTGTATTTAAATTTAATTGGTGAACTCATGAAGAAAAAATATTTAAGATCACCTAAAATTATTGGCTGTGTAATTGTAGTATGTCTTTATATTAATTTCGCTAGACATAGGAAAATAAAATTGAATAGAATATTCCAGGTAATTTCAATAAAATAACCCCAATACTTTAGAATAACCACATACTTTTTCTTCTTTATGACTATTAAGAAAATATTTGGATAATGGAAACATTTATCTTTTAATATCTGTTATCACAATGAGAAATTTATTTTGTTCCTCCTTTAAGCAACCTTAGTTTTTCACATTAATTCCATCTGAGCATAATGTGGATAACAGAAGGGAAGAGTAATAAAGAAAATATATTTCTTCTGAGGAAAATAAAATTAACAAGGGACTTGACTGAGTGTGAAGAAAGTCTATGCCTTTGTGAGAGCAGAGACTACATATTACAGAGTTGTGGAAAATAAAGTTGAAAAATTATAGAAGTGCTTCAATGCAATTAGCAGAGGAGAAAAAATTCATTATTTCTTGATCATGTGTAGTGTGAAATATAATTTTATATACATTATCTTTGCCCTTCAAAGACTTTATTTAAAGTCATGGTCACAGAGCTATGATGTGGCAAGACAATATTGGGGACTTAGGTTTTGTCTATAAACACAGCTCTTCCTCCAAGAGATGTTTAAGTCACTGGTTCTCATAATATGGTCCAGCTGCCCTAGGGTTCCCTGAGACTCTTACAGGGATTCCGTAAGGTCCTGACTGTTTTCATTAGAATACTAAAATGCTATTCACCTTTTTTTCACTTTCATTCTCTTATGAGAGTTTAGGAATTAAGGGCTAGGCAAAAAGTGGTGTGCCTGCTGCCACCAATGCACATCTAGAAGCTAGCTAAATGTTAGCTGAAATGAGCAAACTATGTTGAATAAATGAATGTGCTAGAAATGTGTACAGTGATGGACTCACAGTGAAAAGACTGATTTAACTATTGAGAAAGTTGCTTGAACTTATAATTCATGTTTTACATGTATAATTAAATCTAAGTAAATTAAAAACATTTTGGTTATATACAGTCTCTGAATTCTTTCTAAGATACCTTCTGTTATTATTTAAAATCAGCTGTTCTTTATGTTATATCCATGCAGGACATGAATGAAGTTTCCAGCTTTATTCAAGGTTCAAAGAATGGATGCAATAACAACAAACTGAATTATCCACCTTTTACTCCTGGTAAATTTTACTTGGTTATTTACTTACCATTAACTGAGAATAACTTGCCTTGTTGTCTGGCAAATTCTAGCATATATCTATAAATCACAAACTCTGATACAATTTTGAGACCCTGAAATCAATGTGATTTTTGTTGGTTTGTTTGTTTCTGTTTTACATTTGAGCCAAAATTTTAATGCTTAAGAAAGGAGGCTGATTTTAAATCTTGGTATAGCATATTGATTTTATCACTGATAAATTGCCCATGATTAAATAATCAATGAAAAGAAACAAAATTTCTTTGAAATTACAATTTAAATGATCAAATTCTTACCGTGAGCACTATGCTGTAAGTCTGTGCAGTTTTTAGGATGAACCTAATGTGAATAGTTACATCTCACATATTCTAAAAAACAAGTTTTTCATCATTAAATGTGGGTAAAAAAAAAAAAACCAAAAAGATTTTCTCTTAGGGGAATAGATAGATAGCAATAAGTATATCTAAAGAAAGAAAAAAAAATAAAGAAAGAAGACAATAATTATGGAAACCCCACATAAGCCTGCAAATGAAAGCACAAAAAAATGAAAAGCAGAGATCTCAATGGTTTGTAATTGTGTAACAGATTGACACGTATAAGGTAAATAATTATATTTAAATAAACTAAGCTATAAAGCTTTAAAATGGATGTATATGATGTATAATATAAATAAATATATTTCTCTATATATGTTTAAAGGATGTTTTTCTATGAATTTACTTAGTACTGAAATTTGGAAGCAGAGTATTTCTTAGTGTAAGTGCAAACCTTGCAGTTAATCAACAGGAGTAGAAGTTGCAGACCTAATTAGAACTTCGCTTCAACTGTCTTTCATATTTTTTAAAACTAAGTATGGTCTTACATAGCACATTATTTAAGGATTATGGAGTTTATAATGGCAAAATATATCTTAAAAAACATTTCTTACGTATTTTTTCTAAGATATTCTTGACAAACTCATGTATTCCAAAACTATTTGCATGGATGCTGTGCAGTACTGGGGGAAGCAGTATGATGTTCACAGCCTCTATGGGTACAGCATGGCTATAGCCACAGAGAAGTAAGTGCAGTTTCATTCAGAAACCTCTTTCATATTTACTGTGGAGAAATATATGTTATAATTTACTAAAATAGTTGGAAAACAAACTTTTTCTTACAAGAGTAAGAAAACAAAGATAGTATTTTCATGGAAAAATTAGGGCATTAAAAGCATCAGTATTTTTACTAATCTTCCTGAATTTGGAACTTAGTTAATCAAGAACTGTGTGGTGTAGTATTTAGCTGCAATTCTTTTTTTAATTCATAGATTTAAATTATGCTTAAAAAAGATTTAAATTACGCTTCAAAGTTTTACTCAGTTTGCTATCTCTGAATATTTATCTGAATAATATCTCTGAATATCTGAATTTGTGTTCTAAGCATGAACTTCACAATTGGCCTGGGAGAGTGCTGTTTCTAAATAAGTCTTTATGTTTCAAAATCAAGAATTTCGATGTAGTTTTTATATAATAGATTATGAAAATTATATTTTAGAAAAGTAATTTTCTAAAGCAGTGTGTCACTTGCATACAAAACAGAAAAAATATGGAACAAAGGAAGGCAATCATATCTTGATTGCCTACTATTTTCCAAGCATTATATTAGGACCTATAATGCAATAGTCAATAGCACCCAGATCCTGATCTCAATACATTTTAAGTTTTCTCATTATTAAATGACCATGATCAAGTTTAATTAAAACTCACATTTGTCTAGTCCTAAAACACCATGATATTACAACTTTTATACACTGTCTTCATAGTGTTTATTTACCTCATTTTTAAACTCAATAGAGCACCATATATTGAAATGTATAAAGAAATAAATTATAAAAAGAAAAAGGCAACGTTATAGTTCAATGTTATAAAGATTAAAATATAGAAAAGCCACCTGAAATTAACATTATACTTTTACTAAGAAAGTCTGGATAGTTTTATATACTAAATAAAAATTCTGTATCTTTTTTTGAATATTTTCCATTTATGGAAAAAATTATCAATAATACTCAGGTACCAGTAGAGGTAAGATGAATAATACCAGTAGTTGTGGATGATAAACTTCTAGAAACAAACAAAAAGTAACTTTTATCCCAAGATTGCATGCTAATATTTGAAAATACAGGCATTAATACATCATTAACATCACTGCACCACAAAAATGTGTAGAATTCAAGTTCAGTTTACTAAATTTTATATCACAAAGGGATTTCTATGAATTTAGACCATATATGCTAAAACAAATATTGAATGGATAAAAAATATCTATTTAATTTGGTAGAGAAAATAAAATTCGGAACCACTTCTAATAGATTTTTTGTTTGATTGGAATGCATTTAAATAAGTAAATATTCATAGATAAATACAAAATTGTTATAAAAAATGATAAAATATTTTTATTTATTTAAAAATAAATCTTATTTATAAATTTACTTTTATTTTTAGAGCTGTAGAAAAAGTTTTTCCTAGTAAGAGAAGCTTTATTCTCACCCGGTCAACTTTTGCTGGATCTGGGCACTATGCTGCACACTGGTTAGGAGACAATACTGCTTCATGGGAACAAATGGAATGGTCTATTGCAGGAATGCTGGAGTTCAGTTTGTTTGGAATGCCATTGGTAAGCAACTTCGTAGAGTGTTATTTATAAATTATGTGAATTACTCTTAATTTTGTAATATTATCACCTTAATGATTTTCCAAAAAAATGACTAAAAGTATGTTGCAGTAAAATTCAATCTTTATTCTTAGGAAATTTATGAAAAAAAAGAATATGAATGATGTCTATAATATTCAAGCCATTAGAATGAGAAAATTGAATAAGTAAAATTCAAGCAATTCAAGATAATACATAAAACAAATATCAGTATAAACAAAGCATATATAAAGCTCCCATTATCTTAAGGTACCAGATAAGATGATAGGGAAAATAAGAAAATAAAAGAACCTTATAAAAAAGATAAAAAATAAGGACAGAGAAAATCTCAAAATTTGAAAAGCAAAGAAAATTTATGCTAGGCAACTCTAACATAAAAAAAATCTGATGTCTCTATATCAAGTTAAAAAAGTATGCAGAGGATCCCAGGATGGCTCAGTGGTTTAGTGCCTGCCTTTGGCCCAGGGCATGGTCCTGGAGTCCTGGGATGGAGTCCCACATCAGGCTCCCTGTATGGAGCCTGTTCTCTCTCTGTCTATGTCTCTGCCTCTCTCTGTTGTCTCTCATGAATAAATAAATAAAATCTTTTTTTAAAAAAAGTATGCAATGTTCACATACATCACTAAAGACGTCCACTACCTAAAAGAAATAATGTAAAAATGTTAGTAAATTATAGTGCTTCAGAAAATAATATGAAAACCAAAACCCAACCCAACAAAACAACAACAAAAACCACACACACACACACACAAAGTCTTGACTTTGGAAAATAAAAAACACATTATCAAATGATTCATGAGTTAAAAAATAAACTGAACAGAAAAGGAGGGGGAAAAATCCTTAGTACTGAATGTTCACAATTATGCTTCATATCAAAATTGGGATATAAGCTAAGTGTGTTTTAGAGAAAAATTTTAGCCTTAACTACTAAGATTAAAAACAAAGAAATGCTGAATATAAATGACTAAAGTGCATTGATTAAGTAAATGGAAAAAAGGAAAACAGAATAAACCTAAAGAAGGAAGTAGGCCATGAAAGTAAGAGAAGACATTAGTGCAATGAAAGCAAAGTTTCTAGAGAAATATTAACAAAATGAAATTACAAATGTGACTTTGAAAATGTGAATAAATACAGCATTTTTGGCAAGTTTTGTCTGCAATAGAAAAAAGTAAGCAATCTCATAATATTAGTATTTTAAGATGTTATTTATTATAGCAAGTGATTAATAAATAACCAAGAGTAAATATTAAAACTAAATATAGGACATTTTGGAGAAAATTTTAAATAACTAAATAAATGAAATATATGCTAAGTCCATATGTAATAAAGCTTAATATATTAGGAATATGCATTCTCCTAAACTATTATGCAGGTTCAGTGATATTCCAACTTACACTGTAAATTTGGGGAACATCCAAGATTATCTAACGCATGTTGAAGACAACGCATTTTAAAGAAGTAGAAAATAGCACAAAGATTTACCCTATCTGATAAAACAGTAATACAGCACAATGATATTTGTCTCTGTATTCAAATAGATTAAGATGGCAAAGCAAGATATAGGCCCATGCATTAATGAAATATTAACTAATAGCACTATCACTATGGATCAGTGAGGAAAATGTCAAATATTCATATGGATAATTGATTATCCTTTTAAAAAAATAAAATAAAGTGGGTCCATGCCTCACACCATACACAAAAATCAATCTCAGATGAATTAAAGATCTATGTATAAAAAGTAAACAGACATACTCGAAGAAAATATGAGTAACTGTGATGTTAGGTTAGGGGGATATTTCTTAAACAGATCACAAAAGGCACAATTAAAAAAATAAAAAACATAAATTTGACTACAACAAAATGAAAAAAAAAACAAACTTCTGTTCATTTAAGACTATTTTAAAAGTTAAAAAAAAAGTTGCCCACACACTAGAAAATGACATTTTTCAATTAATATAGCCTATAAATGCCTAATACCCAATTCAAAGTGCCTACTACAAATTTGTAGAAGGTAAAAACAGTAGAAAAATTAGGAAAGGGTGTGAAAGGGTAATTCTGTAGAAAAAGGAAACCATGTAGACTCAGTAAAAATATGAAAAAGTTCTCAACTTCTCTAGTATTCAGAGAAATGAAAGTAAAAACTTTGGTGAAGTATAAGGTGGCAAAAATTAAAGTCTATAAATAACAGCAATTGACAAGAAACAGAACAATGGAAATTTTCATAGACTGTCACTGTGTTTACAAATGATTACAATGAGTTTTGATTAAACAATGTGCATTTCTAATAAGCCAGGAGAATAATCTTGAAAGTATTAATATATATAATACTACAGAATAAGAGTAAGTTTTTAATATTCACAAAGAAAACTATATATAAATATTATAGGAGCATTTTTCATATATTATTATAGAAAACAAGAGCTAAATGTTCACATTTAACATAAATGAATCTCACAAAAATGCTTTGAGAACAAAATGATATTCTGAGTCATGCATGCAATATGCCATTTATATAAAGTTAAACATATGAAACAATACTATAATGTTTATGGATATGTCTATACTATTTAGAAAAATAAAGAAATGCTTGCAAAATTTTAAATAAATGTGAACATACTAAATTAAGGATAGTAGGGACACGTAGGTTGCTCAGTGGTTGATCATCTACCTTCAGCTCAGGTCATGATCCCACATCGGGCTCCCTGAGGGGAGCCTCCTTCTCCCTCTGCCTATGTTTCTGCCTCTCTCTCTCTCTGTGTCTCTCATGAATAAATAAAGAAATTAAAAAAATTAATTAATTAAGGATAATAGTTTTTTCTGGAAGACCCTTGAAGGAAAGAAATGACATTTTATATGGCTAAGTGACATTGTTTACAATTTTACTGTTACAGTAATATCTTATAAATGAAAAAATAAAATCATGGCAGGTGAGTTTTGGATTAAGAAACAACACATTTTAATAATATAATTCCAAATTATATTGAGTTAACAATGATTAGATCAAAGGAGAAAGTAAATGCATGACACAATATATAAGGAAGCAATTTTAAAAAGTGTAACATAATGCAATTAGAGGTATGTACATAGCAAAACTGGAAAATATAAAACTATGTTAAGGAAGAATATATAAAGACAGTAAAGCAAAAGGATTGTTAAGTAATGTAAATTAATCATTTGAGGCATAAAATGTGACGTTCTAGGCAAATTTGAGACTCTTTACACTATGAATAATAGATATATTTGTTATTTAGGTTGGAGCGGACATCTGTGGATTTGTGGTTAACACCACAGAAGAGCTTTGCAGAAGGTGGATGCAACTTGGGGCATTTTATCCATTTTCCAGGAACCATAATGCTGATGGATATGAGGTAAATGCCTCTTGCTCTCCATGTTTTGAAACAAAACCTAATTCTAGTTTTACCAATGTATTTAAATTAATATCTATAGGGATCCCTGGGTGGCGCAGCGGTTTGGCGCCTGCCTTTGGCCCAGGGCGCGATCCTGG
Source organism: Vulpes vulpes (assembly GCF_048418805.1). NCBI lineage: Eukaryota > Metazoa > Chordata > Mammalia > Carnivora > Canidae > Vulpes > Vulpes vulpes. The sequence goes on from NC_132782.1 coordinate 43,858,112, forward strand.
AGACCCGGGATCGAATCCCACGTCAAGTTCCCGGTGCATGGAGCCTGCTTCTTCCTCCGCCTGTGTCTCTGCCTCTCTCTCTCTCTCTGTGACTATCATAAATAAAAATTAAAAAAAAAATTAAAAAAAATTAATATCTATAGAAGATATAGTCTGAAAATTTGCAGCATAATTCGTAAAGAGGAGTTAGAAGCCCTCTTCTCAAGGCATGCAAATATTTTATATATTAAAAAAACGGTTCAATTAAGGAAATCATGAAATGTAATGATGTCACAACATAAATATTTATTTTAGCCTTAAGCATATACAAGTGTGTTACATCACTTTGACTTAAAATAATTTAATACTTAATGCCCAAGCTTTTTGAGTCTAAATTCTAAAAATGTAAGTTGCAGGTAACTTTTCTTCCATAAAAAATATAATGTTATAGTAGGGATTTCCACTTTTTGTTTTATTAAAGAAGCACAAGAAATTTAAGAGACTTGAAAAGAGTCCAGAGTCTTTCCATAATAAGTAAAACTGGAATGACAGGGTGGGGAAAATAAAACTATCACCACAAACTTCTGAACTGGTGGGAGCGGAAACACAAGGACATACCGAGCTCTTCTATCCGCCCTCGGAATTCAGTATGCTCTGACTCTCAAGACATAATTCTCAGAGGAAATGAGGGAAATTAGGTGAAACCATTAAGTCAATTAAGTGCATGTTGGTTGAGAAATTATTCACTGCTCACACACTGGTTACATACAGAGTCATTAATTCTCTTTGAGAAGAGGGTCAACCACTCAGAACTCTGCCAGAAAGGAAGCATGTCAGAACAGAAGTAAAAGGTATAAATTGGAGATTAGTCATTTCCTAATCTGCCTAAATGGTGCTTTCAAGAAATTTGTGCTCCTGGGAGAGGCTGATACGAATTACATTACACTGTATGTTCGTTTCTGTCTCCAACAAGCAGATGCCGAGACAGACGTGTTAGATTTATTGGTGAAACACTTGTGAAAGATAAAGGGCAGGGAGCAGGAAAAAATTTACATCACAGTTGGGGTCTGAATCTGGTGAAGATGAAGGCAAGGAAGAAGGGTTTTTAGGGGGAGCCACACACTGCAGCCTAATTCTAAGGAAGTTTCCACTCAGTCCAGTCGTGAGTCCTCAAGGCAAAATTGACCATTGGGAAAGTCCTGTATCTTCCAGGAATGGGCCTGAACAGTACCCCCACCATGCTCATTGATTAGCTGGGAGCAGCCAAAAGGGAAATATGTCTTCAGTGTAAACATTAGGGTGAATCCAGGTTGGCAGTAGCTAGTACCCTCAGTTAATTTCGCTACTCATAGCAGGAGAGCTAAGCAGGTTTGCTCAGGTCGCTGCAGCAGAGAGTCTAGCTTGGGCTCAGCAGGAAGGTGTCCTTCATGGTACAAACCTATGTGTTGGCCAAGCAGTCTGTTCCCTGTATGTCTGGGCCAGTAGAGTACCTGGGTTTTTTCTTCTAATGGCAACAACAAGGCACAAGGCAGTAAGACCTCAGGCAAGCACGTTTCAAACCTTTATATGAATGTGTCCTGTGTGCTAAGACTCCACTGGCCCGAGTTTGTCACTGAGCTGAGGACAAAGTGAAGAGGTGGGGAGTACAAGCCCCCTTTAGCGGTAGGGACTCCAGACTACACAACGAAGGTTGTGGGTACAAGGAAACATGAAAATTAGAGGCAATAATTCAATCTCCTACAAATAATACAGGTGACAAATCCTTTGTTAAAATATATTTTCATCTCTAACTCTATTTAAATGAAAGATCTCAGTTTAAAATAAAGTTTGATTAAAATGTATATTCAAATGAAAACATAAAATACATATGTTGATGATGAAAGAGGAACAATTTCAAATTTTTATAAACAAGCTAAAATGTATAAAATTTGTTGTTCAAAAATAGATTAAATGCTTCTCTTTTAATTTTCATTTATTATTTTAGCTTTTTAATGTCAATTTCTTTTTTTTATTCCATAGCATCAGGATCCAGCATTTTTTGGCCAGAATTCCCTTTTGGTTAATTCATCAAGGCACTATTTGAATATTCGCTATACCTTATTACCTTTCCTCTATACTCTGTTTTACAAAGCCCATGTGTTTGGAGAAACAGTAGCAAGGCCCGTTCTTCATGAGTGAGTACCATATTCAAGAATTTTAATATCTTTCAAATTATATTCAGACATATATGGAAAAATTAATAGAGAGTAATTAAGATGTCAAATAGATTTCTGCTTTTTTTACATTCATATAAATCATTTGATGAACTGTGGAATGATAGTAAATAAATATAATTAATTTAATGAATTAGACAAGGTTAAGATAGAAATGTAGGAATTGAATAGAATTTAAAAGGAAAATAATAGAGCAGCCTGGGTGGCTCAGCGGTTTGGTGCCGCCTTCAGTCCAGGGTGTGATCCTGGAGACCCAAGATCGAGTCCCATGTCAGGCTCCCTACAAGGAGCCTGCTTCTCCCTCTGCCCATGTCTCTGCCTCTCTCTCTCTGTTTCTCTTTGTGTCTCTCATGAATAAATAAATACATAAAATCTTTAAAAAATAAATAAAAGGAAAATAATACATAGACTATACTAGGGAAATTATACTAGTAAGATTAAATGTGCAGTTATTGAAGATATACTATGTATATACTGTCAAAATCATTTAAATAAAGATGAAGAGTATAGTATAGTTGTCCAGCAATTAACTGTGTCTGTCTTTGTATATCTTGAGCAAAGCAGGACCTTTCCTCAAGAAATGACTAAAGACTCTTTCAAATCCAGGTTAAAACAGGAATTTATAATGAAAAATTTCAAGGGAAGAAAGTCGAATGTGAAAGATTTCTGGTACTTAGAGGAGAAAAAGAATTAAGCACACTAATTGTTTACTACAAATTCAAGTAACTTTATCGTGTCTGGTAGATTATTTTGAGTCCAGATAAACTAATTTCCTCCTTCTTCCCTCATTTCTTCCCTCTCTCCTTTCCTTCCTTTCTTCTTTCTTGAGAATCGTAGATTCAAAATGACGTGTCAAGCAAGTAAAATTTAAGCTAATAATCATTCCTAGGAAAAAACTGAAATGATAAACCAAACAAGGAATTTGGATACATTTATTTTTTACCTTTATATTGTAAACATTGTCATTGTAATGTGAATTGCCATTCTTAGGTTTTATGATGACAGAGAAAGCTGGATTGAGGACACTCAGTTCTTATGGGGCCCTGCGTTACTTATTACTCCCGTCTTAAAAGAGGTAAATTTTATAATTTTAATAAATTTATTGCTTTAAATTGTTTGAATAATTGTTCAGTAACATTACTGTTTCAACATGATAAATGCTGAATTCTAAAATGTAGAGGAAATTCTGAAAAATTATAAAAATGTGAGGTAAATTTATGCTTTTTAAATATATAATGTGTAACTGGGGAGAAGGAAATTATGTAAGATTAATATTTTTCTAAAAAAGAAAGCTTTATTTATGGAATTAAGTCAAATCTCACAAAATAACAATGAACTCTCATTTAACTAGACACACTGAAATTTTGCTAAGTTGTAAATAAAGGGGAACTTGAAAGCCAACTCAGCATGTGGAAATATTGAAAATATAGTGGAGTGAGATTTTTGGCTTTTATCTATTGTTTAGAAGTCTATATGGACATGGAAATATACAGAAATGAATGTATACACATTTGCAATTACCATGTAGATTATGACAATAGAAATGCATTTTTTTTTATTTGCTACTTAAATTAATTTCAACTCTGCTTTTGGTGTGTTTAATATTATTATATTATATAAAATTAGTAAAATAGTCTTTTGATTTTTATTTATAGGAAATATCGGACTTGATAGTACAAAGAAAGTTTTTGTCTTGAATATTAAAACCCAACTCTCTATTTGATCTGATATTCTTCTGATAAATATTAAAGTAAACAAATGAAAACATATAAATTATCCTGCTTTATTTTAGGGAACAGATACAGTGAGTGCATACATCCCTAATGCTACTTGGTATGATTATGAAACTGTAAGTAACCTTAATAGAATAATTGACTCACAAGTATTATACAGTCAAACATCTGTACGTGGAAACCTAATTCCCAACACACAGCATATCTACTTTCGGCATTTGTGTTATTATTATAAAAAAGAATAATTCCAAATTTGAATAATGTGTGAAATTTGTGAAAGTATGTATGTTTATTGCATATGAGCAAGTAAGTCTGCTTGTTGCATGTGATTAATACAAAGTTATATTCTTTAGTGTAAAAAGTTATTCATTTTTAAATTGTGGAAATAAAAGTCAGAAGTAATTTTAGGAAGGAGTGGTGACATTTTAATGCTTTTCCTACATTACATATTGACAATAATTTAGTATTGAGGTGATTCTAAGCATTTGTTTTTACATGGCACATTCAAAAGTTTGGGAAAGTTTTTCACCTCAAACTTGAAAAGGCAACATTGTAGCTTCATATACAACATATTTCTTAATTGCTAAAATTCCTTGAAAAGTATTTATTTTAAAAGGCATTATTTTGCATATCACTTATATTTGCTAAGCAGACTCTATTTTTATAGAAACAATGATTTTTAAAAGCTTTTTAAAGATATGCTTAATTTTAAACTAAAACAAAGAATAAAAATAAGACTAATTAAGAACATTAATTATTGTAGAGGAGAAATCGACTTCTCTAAATTTTAAAAATCTTTTTGAAAAAGTGAACTTATTTTTCTTCTGTTTTGTTCAGTAAGCTGAAAAAAAAAAAGTTTTTTCCAAGGTTAGAAAAGAGCATGTTAATATTCATTTAGATGACATGAATTGCTCACAGTAAAAATTATTTAGATGTGTAAAATTGAACTCTTGTGAGAAGGGATTAAAGTCTTCACTAATAAAAAAATATTTTTAACTTCCAAATATTAGGGTGCAAAAAGGCCATGGAAAAAACAACGCGTTAATATGTATCTTCCGGGTGACAAAATAGGATTACATCTTAGAGGAGGTTATATTATCCCCATTCAGCAACCTGCTGTAACTACAACTGCAAGGTAAAATGAAATTTCATTAACTGAAGTATGAAATATAATTCAAGTTTTTATATTTCATATTTTATTAAGAGTCAAAGATTAATATTTGGTTATTTTCACCAGAAGATATTTGATATATGGAGGGAATTTTTTTTGAGGGAATTCTTAAATATAGTCATTTATAAAAGAGGATTCAAATTATATAACATTGTTACAAATTTCTTGATTAAAAAATGAATGTAAAAAAAATGAATGTAATTAGATTATAAATTTTTTCCTATGCCAAAAATGTATTTGCATTCTCTGTAGAATATGTATAATTAAAATTAATTGCTTATTCTTGATAAAATTATGAAAAATTATAGTAAGTTATAAATGGTTGAAAGTGTCCATTACATACTTAGATTTTCAATACATAAGTGTCACGATGGTTTTTCTTTCTGCTAAAATGTTTTACTCTTAATATGATAAATGAGATGGATAATTCTGTTTAGGGAAAGAACTAGATAGAAACTAAGTTCAGTAAGAATAAAATCCAGAAACATTTAGAATAAAAGAAGAATCTTGAAAATTCTAGTGCTCTAGCTTGCACCATTCATTCTGGACAAGGGCACAGGAGGAGTTATATTAAATACACATATTTCCCCATATTCTGCAGCCCCCCCAAGGGATACTCACTGTCTATTACTTCTCCTGCTGTGTTTTCTTCATAATGTTAAGAATATCTAGAATTTTTTTATTTACTTTATCTTGTATGTAGCATGTCCACTCCCTTTGACTATAAATTCCATTAAGGCAGGGACTTGACTTTTCCCTGCTTTAGTCCCCAAACCAATAATAAATATCCAGTCCATAATATATTCTCTAGTTTTGCTAAATATTTGTTGAAGGAACAAATACGTAAGTGAATGAATGTGTGCTAGTAATTTAAATTATTTTGATGTTCTAGAATTGCTTATTTTCAGACTAAAACTGTTCCATGACTGTCTTCTCCAAAAAATTAGTTTTACTCTAGAGCTGTATTAAACAAGAGAGACATACACTTTGGTGAGCATGCAGGATGGAATATATTCTGTATAGAGCAGTTGCCTGAACTGTATAGCCTCAAGGATACTATTTTAGATTTAAAAACCTATAGTAATAGAGAAAAAAATTGTATTCATCATATCTCATTTCTCATGATAGAATTAGCCTCATTTGTAAGATTATTAGATATTCCATTAAGGATTAAATTTTTATCATATTGTACTTTTCTTTATTATGTATGTAAGACGTAGCCTTGATAAATCGCATGGTAGAGTTAATTGAGATGTGCAAGTATATATTGAATGTATTTTGCATTCATAAGGTATATTTAATTTTTCTTCTTTGAAGTATTGTTATGTTGTTTCAATTTTGTTGGTATCTTAGCCACCATGAAATTCCATATTATATATTTCTTTCACTTATTTTATATATTTTATAAATATATAAATTATTTCTCTTATGGAAAAATTAAGAAACAGACATGAATTTCATTGATATCTATGTTATCATATGAATGCAGAACTCTTACGTATCCATTAGGTTGAAATGAACTTATTTATATGATATTTCACTAGTATAAATATATTTTGAATCATATATACAAACTTACTTCACAGCCGAAAGAACCCTCTAGGACTTATAGTTGCATTGGATGACAATAACATAGCAAAAGGGGACTTTTTCTGGGATGATGGAGAAACTAAGAGTAAGTCTCAATGTGATATTCATTCTTATGATGGGAGAATTGACTTTTATTGATATAACATCACATCTATTTAAAAATGTCACGTTTTATTTTTTAATTATTGGTTTTATTTATCTTAGGGGATTAGGTTGCTTTATGAAATTTAACGTTGTTCTTTAAATTATAAATATTGAATTATAATATTTTTGTCTATTGGTTCACTGTAAAAGTCTTTGACAAGTATAGATATCTTTATTAGATTATAACTTCTAGTTAGATGAGTTAATAAATTCAGACATAAATTTTTCATCATGTTTTCAATTCTCTTAAATGATTGTAGTGGTTAAAAACTAAAATTTTAGTACTGTAAAAGATACCTTCACATTTAAAATTTTGTTTAATTAATGTTAAATTGTTTGATGTAAGAATGTTATCATATAAATATTTCACAATTTAATTAATAAATATCCTTAATTTTATTTAATGAGCTCCAAACTTGAGAAGGCAGTACCCAAGTGAATAAAAAATGAGCCTTTTTTTTTTTTTGCTAATATATAATTATTCTATAGTAAATTTATCTGTTTAGATTTGGTCAATTACAATTACCCTCATAAATTTGTGGGGTTTTTTTTATCCTATTTCTTTTAATAGAAGACTCAGGTATATGTGTTGTATATGTGTGTACAAAAAAATTATGGTTTGGCTACTGTTTTAGCACACTACTTCCCAGATGTATTAAAGAATATCCCAAGGACACTTGAGTGTGGCTCAGTCTGTTAAGCGTTTGATTTCGGCTCAGGTCATGATCTCAGGGTTCTGGGGTTCATCCCTACCTCCAGCCTCCCGGCGCAATGCGGAGTCTCCTCTCTCTCTCCCTCTGATCCTTCCTCCTGCTGTTTTTCTCTCTTTCTATCTCTCTCTCTCAAATAAATAAAGTCTTAAAAAAAAAAGAAAATCCCATATGTCTCTATATGTGTGTGAAACATCCAAACTTCTCTAGCTTAATTTCAAGAAATAGTCTATGTATTTGTGTGCTGTCTTATAATTTGAAAATATGGAATCTATGAAAAAGTTCATTTTTTTAAGGCTTATCTATGAAAATATAGATTACCACAATATATCTGCTTCACCTTTGGTCTTCTCTTGTCAGTTGATGATTCCAATTCTACAAGATGCTAAAAACTTTAGTTGACTATTCTCTCACAACCTAGAAATATCTCTTGGTCAACCATGACCTGGGTTCTCTCATCAGTTCCATCACTATCACTAATATCTTCCATTTTAATTCCTATAATATCTTCCTAACTGGTCTGTCTATAGTTCTTGTCAAATCCCATTTACATTTATAATGTAAATTTATAATCCAGCAGGTGGAGTACTCATTTTAAAAGATGACTCAAATCATCACACCTCCACTCAAAACCCCCTTATGATTCTCCATTTTATTCAGTTAGAAGCCATACTCTTTACCGACCTAGACCACTCACCAGGTTGCTGTTTTTGCACCTATGCACAAACACATACACACACACATATCCCCTACTGCTCTCTAGTTCTCATTCTACTCCAGCACAACAAGCCTTCTTACTCTGTCTCAAATGCCTTAGAGCTTAAGCACAGTAGGGTGAGCTCTCCTATGAAAATAGGTTCCAAACATTTACTACATAGAAGTTTCTTAAGATTGGATTCCTGCTGAATTAAATTATTTTATTGCTGAGATAATCCCTGTATTGGTAGCATGTGGGTCTTGATTTTAAGGTTACTCTTTATTTCTCAAATTATATAAATATACTCAATATATTTCTTTCTATATAAAAATATACATTGATAATTTATTTTCATATAGGAAAATGGTTAAAACGATGGATAGGATTCAATTAATCATCTAATATGGTATCTACATAGTTATGTGCTGTGAAAAGTTAAAATCAGAGTTTTCTAAATAATCGATTTGTAAATAAACAACAATAAAATGACTTCAGTTCTGATTTTGATTTTTTTTTCTGATTTTGATTTTGATTTCATTAACTAGGATTAAAATTTTAGATAAATTAATGTTGGAAATATATATAAGTTCTCAGATTCCTTTTACTTTTTCACTTTCTTTCTAATTATTTTAGCTATAATCTTCAGTTTCTCTGTTAAAGAAACATGTTAAAAAATTCTATTACATAGATAGTGTAGCAAATCATTGTCTTCTTCCATTTTCCTCATTAAATTTTATTTCAGGCTATATCTACAGATTCACTTTATTGCCTCAAACAATGAAAAAAATTAAAGATTGTATTTATTTATTCATGGGAGACACACAGAGAGAGGCAGAGACACAGGCAGAGGGAGAAGCAGGCTGCATGTAGGGAGCCCACATGGGACTCGATCCTGGGTCTCCAGGATCAGGCCCTGGGCTGAAGGCGGCGCCAAACCCTGAGCCACCAGGGCTGCCCCTGAAAAAAAATTTTTTTTAAATATGCAAAATAAAATCGTAGTGTCCCATATTTTCCAAAGATAACTGAATATTATATGGTTTACTAGAAAGAGATAAAATATTCAAAATAATGAATTTATAATGACTATATTTTACTATAAGTTTCTTTTCTCTTAATTTCCAGAAATATTTTAGCCATCTTTGAAAAATTCAACTAGGCACATATGTATTCATTACCTTTACTTACTGAGATAATACACTGCCAAGATTGTTTTGTATACAAGAGATTAAAATTTTAATTTGAAAAGATAATTTTTTGATTTGCTTCATTAATAAAAACCATCTTTATAATTTAAAAGATTTATTTATTTATTTATTTATTTATTTATTTATTTATTTATTTGAGAGGGTGTGGATTGGGCACCAGCGCATGCGTGCAAGTGGGGAGAGAGGCAGAAGGAGAGGGAGAAGGGGAAGTGGACTGCCCATGGACCACAGAGTCTGACCTGAGGCTCAATCTCAGGCCCTGAGACCTAAATCAAGAGTCGGATGCTCAACCAACTGAGCCACCCAGTCACCCCTAAACAGTATCTTTTTTTCAAATATCTTAAATGTTTTTGTTGTATAACTACAAAAATAGAGAATTTAGCTAATAGAGTGAAGAATTACATTTTGATTTAATAATGCCGTTTTTTTTCCCATTTCAGATACCGTACAAAATGGCAATTACATTTTATATACTTTTTCAGTTTCCAATGTAAGTATTCTTCTTGGACACACAGCCAAACATCTATCTTCCTAATGCAGAGTTATGCTTTTATCATGGAATTCTATTTGTTAAGATGTTTACATGTACCCTCAGATTTCAATGGAAAGAAATGAAATAAATTGTTAAATTTTTAAATTTAAGTTGTTAAATTATAAATACATTGTTACTTTAAATGTTTATATTTAAACATAATACATAAGTTTGCAATTATGAGATTGATGCACAAAAATCTCCAAACATCTTAAAGTGCTGTGTCTATTTCAAACGATATGACCTAGGAAAAAAGTGTCAACATATTTGAAAATGGTTTACTATATCAGTCACAGTAATAATTGTTATTAATTATGAGAGAGGATAAAACATCTCACACAAGGCTAAATTATAATAAATGATAGCAATAGTTTTAGTAGATGTTGGATTTCTTCATATATTCTTTGTTGCGAAAGCTGTTATCCTTCACCAACAAAGGCTAGAATGAGAAGAGATATATATGAGTTGTATCATGGGTAATTCAAGTTATCTCTGAAAATAAATTTTTTAGTATAGGCTATTTGGAAGTGGAGAGCTGGTGGGAATGGAAGGATAGATGATTGGTTCTTTTTCCGTTTCATACCTGTATTGTTTTTTCAAGTTTGCATCCAATGACTTTCTACTTAATATATACTGTTATGTATTTCTTTACAGAACAAATTAGATATTATATGCACACATTCATCATACCAGGAAGGAACCACTTTAGCATTTGAGACTATAAAAATCCTTGGGTTGATAGATTCTGTTACACAAGTTACAGTGGTGGAAAATAATCAGCCAATGAAGAATCACTACAATTTTACTTATACTGCTTCCAACCAGGTAAATTAAAAATTTAGAAATATTTTGGCTGTCATATATTCTCACATTTAACATTGTGTGACCATTCAGTCTCTTGGTTTTGTGACTTTTTTTCTTCATGGCATTCCTTTTTTCCCCCCTTTTGCTACCAATATTCCATTTTAGGTCATTCCAATTTCAGATATCAACATTAAAAGGACTCCTTACTGCTTCTCCTTATTTCATTTTATCTTGGATATCTCTTATATATTCCTTCTTAATATTTTATCATACCATTTTCTTACTCTGAACTTTAACTTACTCAGTTGTTGCATACAGTAAAGGTTCTAAATGCTTTAGCTTCTCATTTAGTACTCTTTAAGATATTGATATCCCTTTCTTCAGTCATTCCCTATGCTGTCTTCTCCTTTCAAGAGCTCTCAGTGTCATTGATATATCTTGTATTTTTTTCTTTGAATTTTTGTTTACATTTTCCCTTCTAGTGCAATTGTAATTTTTGTCTCTTTTAAGATACGTACTAGAGAGGCACCTGGTCAGCTCACTCAGTAGAGCACATAGGATTCTTGGTCTCAGCGTTGTGAGTTCAAACTCCATGTTGAGTATAGAGATTCCTTAAAAATAAAATCTCAAGGGATACCTGGGTGGCTGAGTTAGTTAAGCGTCTTCCTTGGCTCAGGTCCTGAACCCAGGGTTCTGAGATTGAGCCCCACATCGAGCTCTCTGCTCAGAGGAGATCCTGCTTCTACCTCTCCATCTCCCTGCTGCTCTACCTACTTGTGCTCTATCAAAATAAATGAATAAAAAATTTTTAAAAAACAAAACAAAACAAAATAAAATAAAATCTGAAGATGTGCACTAGGGAAGGAAAAGGAGTCATAGGATAGGGCTTGAATTCCAGCCCTGCGATCTGTGTATTAAAACATATCAAAATAATCTCTTATCTCAGCTTCCTCACCTATAAAATGTAACATTTAAATAATAAATTTGCTTTGGGTAATAAATCACTGTATCTAAATTGGGCTGAAGGCAGTGCTAAACCGCTCAGCTACCTGGGCTGCCCAGAAGGTGGAAACTTAATCCAGTGAGCCACCCAGGTGCCCCTGAAGTGATTTTTATTGACATTTTTCCCCCACGATTCATATACATACTAAATTATTGGCAATATCAGCATAAATTCTGATTTACTTGAGACAATATTCTCCTAGAGTATATTTTTCTAATTCCTAAGTCCTCTGGCCAAGTTTTTCAGCTGGTAATTTTCATAAAAATTTGTATTAGCTAATCATTTTTATTTAGCAAAAATACTATAATATATATATCATATATATAATATGGAGACAAATATAATATATATATTCCTAGGGCTGTAATAATTATTATAAATTAGACAATATAGCCCTACTAAAAACTTTATGACTCTAACAAAGATTATCAGGAGAGTATAATACAAAAATAATTTTATTTCATTTTTGCAATCTCAATTTATATCTGTGTCTGTATTTATGCTTATATAGAAAGAGATATGAAAGTAAGTTGATATCAAAAAGTAAGCTATGAAGATGGAAGCTCTGGGATAAATTTTGCCCAAATTATTCTCAGGGTATAGAGACAACAAACATAACTTTTCAATATCCTAGTAATAGAAAGAATTATGTGTTAGAATATATATATATATATGTATATAACCATTGTCTAATTTTTTTTTCTTTTTTGCATCATGCCATGTTCTTTTCCTAACTTGTTCCTGAAATTATAGGCAGAACTGAAGAAATAAATATTTCCCTTTTCTGACTCTGGCGTCTTCCATATCAACTTAAGTGGTTAACTTTTCCCACCCTTTAGGGAACTAACATTTATTTCACACCTAATCTGCCCCAGACACTGTGTTAAGTGCTATGAATTTCATTTATCATGCATTCTGTATAGCAACACCCTTTAGTAGTAGCCATCATCCCCATTTTATAGGGGGAGGAAATTGAAGATAATAGAGGATAGTCAATTTTCCCAAAGATTTATAAGCATTAAATGGCAGAACTGAGAACTGAACTCATGTCTGGATTTAGCAATAATGTCTTTCGTTTGTATTCTACAGTTTCTCATAGTTTTCTTGTCTTGAGGTTCTAGCCATTTTAGTGGCATGACATATTTTCCCCTTTCTCATCTCTTCTTTAAGTATTCTATTAAAAGTACAAATGATTTGTTTTGAAGAATTGCTGTGGTTGCTGCATTTTATAAGTGTTAAGTATTTTTAAATAATCCAGTGCTCACAAATATTCTTTAATGTTTCTTTGTCTTCAGAGTCTCCTAATTTACAATCTCAAGTTGAACCTTGGAGGAAACTTTACTGTTCAGTGGAATCAAATTTTCTCAGAAAATGAAAAGTTCAATTGTTACCCAGATGCAGACACTGCAAGTAAAGAAAAATGTGAAACACGTGGCTGTGTATGGGAAGCGGTACTGATAATTTTAATTATGATTCATAATATGACTTTTACATAAATATCTCAACATAATGATTATGTATTATAATTTTAATTCTACAACATATGAACTAAATTCATCTAGAAAAACATTGGGAATTTGAAATTAGGACTTTGATGGATAATTTATTTTTACCTTAATTAATTCTCCAAAGACATAGCTTAGTAAATGTCAGGCTAAATGAATGTGTAAATTGCTTTCCAGGCAGTTTGGACAGTGTGCCTTACTTTACTTAATAAAGTGTGCCCATTTTACTTAGTAAAGTAGTCCTCTATTTGTTGGACTCGTTAGATGTTGTCTATAGCCGACTAGCTTAATTTACTAAGGTATTATACCACTAGGAGACAGTTTTTCAAAAGCGTTGTCTAAAGTTATTAAAACTTCTGAAATTGATGCACTATTGTAAGTTCTACTAAGGGATAATTTCTAGCCAGTTATTTTGGTCATTCATTCAACAGAATGATGATTTGGTTAAACAAGACACGATTTATTTTTCTCTTGCAAAAAAGAAAAAGAGAGTCCCACACCTAATATACTGGCCTCTCAATGTCATCAATTTCTTATGATAATCAATTTCTTTTTATCCTCAAGGTTGTATTATGTCTTCTGTCATTATGTAGGCATTCCAAGCCCATGGCTAGAAGGAAGAAGGCCATCCTATTTTAATCAGCTTATACTTTTTTCTTTTAAAGAGGTTTTAGAGATCATATGTAACTTCCTCAGAAGTGGCTGGGACATGTAGATGGGCATGTTGCTTCTCCCAGTTTAATAAATAAGAAAGATGGGAGAATGGGCTATTATAAGGCAACTAGCCCTCAGTACCACTATTTATCATTCTTTTTCTTAGGTCTTCGCTTCCACCCTTATATAAATCAATTACTTTTTTTCTTTTTCTTTTTTTTTAAACCAATTAACTTTGATCTTTGGCCACAGTTCCTATTCAAATACTGGTCAGGATATTATTGACCAGTATAAGGACCAGTCATGAAATAAGGAATGATATAGTTTCATTATAAGTAAAAGAAAAGAACTTTAAGTACAAGCCCTTTGAGGGCTGTTGTAGAGCCATTTTACACACAAAAGTCAATAGTTAATATGAATAGAACAAGCATGAAATCAAAATTTGTGTGTAACATACTTAATTTTTGCAAAGACCACAGAATCATTCTATTTTCTGTTGAAAAGCTGACATTTGATTCTCTTCCTCTATTGGTCTGTCTTTAGAGTCAAAATATAAAATTATATATAACATTTTAGAATATGGTGTTTTGGGTTGCATAATAGGTATTTTGTGTTGTGATTATAATTTTATTTTAGTATTAATAAAATTTATAAATTATACATGTTATTAAACATGTCTACCTGTTTTGAAGAGATCAATGTAACGATGCTTACAATTTCTGGTAACAAACATGTATCATGTTTTTAGTCTTTTAGCTCCAAAGCACCAGACTGTTACTTTCCTAGACAATCCAACCCATATTTAGTCCGTTCAACTCAGTATTCATCAATGGGTATAACAACTGACCTGCAACTGAATCCTACAAGTGCTCGAATAAAGCTACCTTCTAAACCCATCTCAACTCTTCGTGTGGAAGTGAAATATCACAAAAATGATATGCTGCAGTTTAAGGTATGTTTAATATAAACTCCCCAATCCATGACTTATCTCCCAAGATGAGATTCTGAATAGCTTAGATATTTCAATTTTAATGTAATATTAAGGATTATAAATTTAGTTGGAGACATTTTGATTTTACAAAAATAAAGCTTTTTTCCTATACAACTCATAGCTAGGTGCTCAGTAAATAAGGCTTCTTATTTTTGCAATTTTGTGAATAATTAAACATGTACTGGTGATTTAAAAAACTATTAAATTCTTCCTAATACATAAATTACTTAGAATCGGACTATATTTATAGTACCATTAATGTAAACAAAAAAAATTAACAAAACAGGATACTATTTCCAATATTTTTAAATAGTGACCTGAATTTTCAGACCAATGCAGCAGATCTAAAAAAATTTTTTTCATTCAATAGTATATTTACTGGTTATTTTTTAAAATTGAAGTATAGTTGGCACAAATGTTAAGTTGGTTTGAGGTGTACAAAGTAGTGATTTCACAAATCTATACATTATGCTAAGTTCAACAGAAGTGTAGTTACCATCTGTCACCATATAACTTTATTACAGTACATTCCCTAAACTGTACCTTTCATCTCCCTAATCTGTTTATTCCACAACTGGAAGTCTGCATCTCCCAAGCCCTTTCACCCACTTTGTGGAAGCCTCCACTCCTCTCGTCTGGCAAGGATCAGTTTATTCTCATTATTTTTACTTAAGAGCTCAAGGGAGTCCATTAAGAAAACTATTAAAAATATTAAGAAGATCAGCAAATGATAGATGTAAAATATCTCCAAAAAAATGTTTTGCTGTATGCTATCATTCACCGTTTAGAAATTGAAATGGAGGCAAGTCCCATTAGTAAAATCAAATGAGAAAAACAAATTAGCAACAAAAATATCAAAAATCATAGGAATAAATTGTTTATAAGAAAAGGACTTAGAAAGTGTTGATAGATTTTTTTAAAGATTTATTTATTTATCTAAGAGAGAGAGCATACACCTGCATACTTTTGCTCTAACAAGATGGGGGGGGGGGGAGAGGGAAAGTCTCAAGCAGACTCCCTGCTGAGCAAGGAGCAGTATTCAGGGCTGATCTGAAGGCCCTGAGATCACCATCAACCTGGGCCAAAAACAAGAGTTCAATGCCCAACTGATTGTACCATCTGGGCACTCCCCCAAAAAAGTGTTGATAGATTTTAAATAACATTATGAAAACAAGCACATTTTAAAAATCCTAATCCTGTTTTTTTTTTTTTAAGTTTACTCATTTTCTTTAAGTTCATCTGGAAAAAAAAAAAACCTATGATAATGGCAATAGTTAAAATTCAGAAAAAGAGGGCATAAAATTTACCGAATTTAAACAGTACAGAACTACAGCCAGAATTACCTGAAAGTTTGTTGAAAGAAGATAGCATAAAAGATATATGTGTGTGTGTATAAAAGACGTGCTTGTGTATATACAAAATCAACCAAACATAAGCTCAGAAAAAAAAAATAGCTACATTTATATCTTGCATCTGCCTAGTGAAAATCTTTCAAACCACGGATACTAAAATATAAATTCCACAGATAAAAATCTCTATATTTATTTTCTTACATAACAATTAAATATATTTCAACATCAACAAACACTATAAAAAATTAGAAGGCAAACAAAAAATGGAAAAGTATTTGCCATATACATGACAGAAACCAAGCAATTACAACTCATGTAACCAAAAACAAAAAAAGGTTAAGACCTCCTAAACAGACATTTAATAGAAGAAATAAAAATTAGAGATAAAAATATTAAAATACTTATATTAGTGGAAAATGAACAAAAGGAAAATTTAAAAAATGGGAAACTTAAATGTTGAATATCATGTAGAAAAAGGTTGATTCTCATCAGCAAAGAAATACATGACAATTTAAAAAATGCTTTTAGTTTAATAGGAAATAGTATTAGAGTACACATTTTGGTAAGAATATTAATTAGTATACTATGTTTGGAAAATAGATATCAAAGACCCTACAAATTTTAGCACACTAATACTAGCCTAATACTATCACTTCTCAGAAATGTACTGGGGAAATAAAGACATGAATGAACATAAATAACCATTAATATTCATTGTAGGATCATACATGTGACCAGAAATACTGAAACAACTTCTGAGTCTAACCATGAAGTGGTAAATAATTCTGTATATCCACATAGGAGAATAGTTAGCTCTCATTTTTTGAAGATTTCTCATTGTATGGCAAAATGAATTATAAAATATTAAACAAATGATAAAATGCAGTTCATAATTTGCTCTCAATACATGTGAATGAGGTTTCCTTATAGATAAATGGCCATAGATACAGAATTAAGAATTATATAAACAAGAATTCTAATGTTCTTGTTTGAGGAATTATTTGAATTATTTGTTATTTACATGATGTTTTAACAATAAGAGTGAAACATTTATTTTCATTGTTTCTCTGCAATAGATTTATGATCCCCAAACAAAGAGATATGAAGTTCCAATACCTTTAAACATTCCAGACGTGCCAACAAGTACCTATGAAAATAGACTTTATGATGTTGAAATCAGAGAAAATCCTTTTGGCATCCAGGTTCGAAGAAGAAGTACAGGAAGAGTTATGTAAGTGATTGAATTATTTGATATGAAGAATATTTTTATTTTAAGTTAGAGGGGAAAAGTAAGGTTTTCACTGTGCTACAGTATCAGTCATCACACTGAAAAGGTTTTTATTTCTATTAAATAAGTTTGCCTGTTTTAACATTTTTAAACTAAACAATTATCACACTCATGAGACTATCATTAAGGATTAGTAAAATTTCATCTACATTTTGGATGTGATTTCGTTATTATCACACTCATTCTTCTAATCAAGTTACAACCCAAATCAAGATTCCTCTTGAAAAGTGTGTGTGTTAACAAAATAAGTATTTGGAAATGTATTATGTAAATATTTAATAAGAAATTAATTGAAGTTGAAGTTTATTAATTCTGAAATCTGACAATTAATACTATCTCCACCAGGTATTGATGAAAGGAAATTATGATACATACACCTGTCTATATTTTTATGTTACAATGAATAAATTTATGTAAAAAGATTATATTTATTTTAGTAAAATGTAGAGCTTGTAAACAAACTATAGTATATTAAGAGAAAATTTTACTAATTTAAGCTTGCCATGCTTCTTTATAGAAGATGTCAATTTTTTCAGGTATTGTCAGGATGGATACAAATAATGAAGAAAATTATGTCTGTAGAGTTTTAAAAATTGTATGATGACAATATTTTTGTTTCAGAGGATAAGAAGTGAAGTCATTTTGTAAATGACTTCTGGTGCAATGGCATTATTTATTTTTATTTGGAAAGCATTATTTTTAGTAAATACTTCTCCAAAATACTTAATATAGAAATTTATGTGTCCCAAATTATTTGTAATTATTACATTTCTTTTTCCTTCCAACCTTAACTTCTTTTCTTCTTCCTTTACATTCTTGCAAATCACTAGAAAAACAATATATTCTCTGTAACACATTTCTTCTGGATTTTTTTTTAAACACCAATTTTTATAAATACAAAATAAAAGAAAGAAAATGATTGGGAGTAGTAATTAGCTTGGAATTAAAATATCCATCATGCCTTATAGTTTATTTTTATACTGATTTCATTTCATTCTATACATAGAAAAAGTTTACTGTGATTATCTTAAGGGAACAGGAAAACAGAATTTTTCATTCCTTGGAAATATATTACTTCTAGGTCATATTTATAACTTATTAATTTTATTAATAAGTTATATTAATATTAGTTATACTAATATTAATTTTATTTTTAAAGCAATATATATCTAAAGATAATCATATAATCCTATTCATCATATAATTTATTTTATTAATAATGTTGAATAAATGAAACATACTTTAGATATTCTCTAACTTAGTCAAAAGAAAAATGTAGTGAGATAGTTCTTGTCATTTGGTGTTTCAGTACAACAATAAGGAATATAGAGAAAAATATTACTGCTTTTCTGATAACCTAAGAAAGAATTACCAAGTATTTGTAGTGCTAATTTGTATGTATTTTCAGGATTAGAATTGTATTCTTTTCTTTTCAGTTGGGATTCTCAGCTGCCAGGATTTGCTTTTAATGACCAGTTTATTCAAATATCTACTCGCCTGCCATCAGAATATATATATGGTTTTGGGGAAGTGGAACATACAGCATTTAAGAGAGACCTGAACTGGAATACCTGGGGAATGTTCACAAGAGACCAACCCCCTGGTGTAGGTATCAATATTTGACCACTCCATGAGGCAGTTAAGACCATGATTAGGATCTCAGCAACTTCTCTGTAGGCCTAGACTTCAGTAATGAAGTAATGACAAGGGGGCCCAGATTTGCTACTGTGATTTTCTAAAAAGCAAACAAAAAAGCCACAATAGGGGATCCCTGGGTGGCTCAGCGGTTTCGCGCCTGCTTTTGGCCCAGGGCGCGATCCTGGAGACCCGGGATCGAGTCCCACGTCGGGCTCCCTGCGTGGAGCCTGCTTCTCCCTCCTCCTGTGTCTCTGCCTTTCTCTCTCTCTCTGTCTATCATAAATAAATAAATAAAAATAAATCTTAAAAAAAAAGCCACAATAAATTACGGGTGAAGGCAGAGGACTGGATGGATAACATCCTTGATTACAGTGAAAAGTGAGGTGCAACCCATCCCTTATCCTCTCAACTATGTAGAACAAAATATTCAGATTCAGAATCCCCTGCCAAATCTACTTTAACTCGCAGCTTTTAGTAATAACTGACTAGAGTTGTCTTTGATTTTTTTTTTACTCCTTTGATACTGATTTGATGCTAACATTTTCCTTTATGATACCCAGCTACAGGTGTGCATTTTTATGAGGCCATACTATTAGTTACATCTGTAGAAAATGTTTTTATACACTCATGTCACTTTTCCCAATGTTTTATCTTATTAATGGAATACATTTCATGAATATTTAATGCATTGCACAGCTGATATTAACTATAGTTTTTCTAACCATATCATGAAAACAACACGCTTTAATAAAACATACTAGCTCATTTCCATTTTTCACACATTATTTGATCTAAAGGATATATTCAGTATGAGATTTTAAGTGTATTGGGGTGCCTGGGTAGCTCAGTCTTTTAAGCTCTGCCTTCAGTTCATTCAGTTCATGATTCCTGCGATTGAGCCCCTAGGGCTCAATAGGGCTCCCTGTTCAGTGGGGAGACTGCCCCTCCTTTCCGCTTGTGTTCTCCCTCACTTTCGCTTATTATCTCTGTCTTTCTCAAATAAATACAGAAAATCTATAAAAATAAATACATAAATGTGTATACTATTGCAAACACTTATTGTGCTTAAACAACTTAATTCAAACTTAGTTTATAAAGGCTGTTTTTATTTGTATCAACTTGACAGTATGTTTTACAAAGTGTATTTTTTTAGGGATGCCTGGGTAGCTCAGTGGTTGAGCATTTGCCTTTGGCTCAGGATGTGATCCCAGAGTCCCAGGATCAAGTCCTACATTGAGCTTCCTGCATGGAGCCTGCTTCTCCCTCTGCATATGTCTCTGCCTCTCTCTCTCTCTGTGTCTCTCATGAATAAATAAATAAAATCTTTAAAAAATGTATTTTTAAAAACTATGCAACCTAAGTGTTGGCATTATTAGTTTAATGTAATCTTGATTTCCAATATATAAATCTTTCACATGTTAATTACTGGGATACAGTGTGAATCAAAGAGGTCAGTTTCTTTCTTTCTTTCTTTCTTTTCTTCTCTCTCTCTCTCTTTCTTTCTTTTTCTTTTTCTTTCTTTCTTTTTAGAGAGAGAACACAAGCAAGAGTTGTGGGGGTGGGGCAGACTGGAGAGAGAAAAGTAGAGAGAGAATCACAAGCCCACTCGAGGCTCGATCTCATGGCCCTGAGACTGACCTGAGTTGAAATCAAGAGTTGGAGACTTAACTGACTGAGCCACCCTGGTGCCCCTAAAGATGTCAGTTTGATTAGGGATCATTAAATTAAAAGTTTTGCGACTTTTGACAATTCATTTCATGACCCTGAATATAAGTTTTTTATACTGAAAAGTGAAAAGATCTAGCTGAGAATGAAATTAAATGTTTTGTAAACTATTATATAAACAAGATATTATCATTTAAAATATTATCATAAAATATAAACATATGAATTACCATATAAGTTATTAATAAGTTTGAATACTTTCATCATTTTAATTATTTCTAGGAAATTTTGTTATCAAAAAAGAAGTTCCAATTTATAGATAAGATATACCTGTTGAAGGAAACCCAACTACCCTAATGGTTTTTACATCAGTTAATGTGACAATATTTGTGGGTTACATGAATTTTCATGTACAGAATTACAAATCTGTACATGAATTTGTATGCTCTAAAGCAGTAATGGTTCAAATAATAGAGATTATTTTCTAAAGGAAATATATTTATTTTAATTTAAGCATAGTTTTGTGTACAAAGAGGAAACTTTAAATTCATATAGGCTTAATCTTATGATTAATTTAAATATTACTTTGACAAAACTCATATGCTATTTTTAAATATTATGCTTTTATTATTTAAATATTTATATTATGTTTAATTTTTATTTTAGTATAAACTTAATTCCTATGGATTTCATCCCTATTACATGGCTCTGGAAGACGAAGGCTATGCTCATGGAGTTTTATTACTTAACAGCAATGCAATGGGTAAAACAATCATTTTTTGAAATTCTCATATTTTATGTGACTCTTTAGTGAACTAATATCTTATATGTAATTAAACATGTAATCATATTTTGAATTTCCAGATGTTACATTTCAGCCAACTCCTGCTCTAACTTACCGTGTGATTGGAGGAATCTTGGACTTTTATATGTTTTTGGGCCCAACTCCAGAAGTTGCAACAAAGCAATACCATGAAGTATGATTATATAATTTTTTAAAGTTTTCTTTGTAAAATAGAGTAACTCTCTTAGTTCACAAATAATTTTTTTTTCTCCAAAGGTAATTGGCCGACCAGTCATGCCACCTTACTGGGCTTTGGGATTCCAAATATGTCGTTATGGGTACAGAAATACTTCACAAGTTCAGCAAGTATATGATGAGATGGTGGCTGCTCAGATCCCCTATGTATGTATATTCGTTTTAAAACAGTGTTAAATGTGTTATCTATTAGAGCAAAATGAAGCAAATAAATAGACTTTAAAATTAAGCATTTGGCAATAATTGATACTTAGTTTTTTTGTAGCATCTAATGACTTAATTATAAGATTTTTATAAAGTGTCTTTATTAGATGGAGGAAAAGGGAAAATACCATTCCTTTTTCTCCTTTCTCTCTAGTTCCATGACCCTGAGTTGTACTAAACAAGTCATTGTGCAGTTGGTTTTCTCTCACAAACTTTGAGTTGCCTAAGACTCAGATGTATTTCCCATATTTTCTTTATATGAGAATAAGACTCCACAGAAACCTACTTCATCAACTGATGTGACAAATTATGGAGAAGACATTGGAGATGAAACTGCATGATTTTTGCCCTGGAATAGGTGAATGTTAGAACACAGAACTAGAGCACTTGCAGAATGTCTTCTCCCCTCACTATTCAGGAAACTAAATATTATTGAGTCTCTAGAAATAATCATCCCTGTGATTTTATTTTTTAGAAAGATTAAGGAATCCCAGGTGTCTTTCTGGGAGCACTTAAACAGTGAAATCCAGAATGCTTGGTATATAAGAACTCACTCAAAGAAGAATAAGGGCCTCGTTATAAGACTTTGGTACATGTATTAAAATCAAGTATATGATCCCTGAATACATTATTTTGAGGAAATTAATTGTATAGGTAGATGATACAGAAATATGCAAGTGAAAATTTTTTATAAAAAGGGAGTTTTTTCCATTATCAATTGGGTCCACTCTACCAGCGATACTTTTATAACACCTAGAAGAAGAAATTGAATTAATGTCTATTAACAGAAAATAATTTAAAGTTTTGTTATTTAGTTCTAAATTAAAGATGTCATGATAGAATTCAAACATTTATTTTTTTAAGCATATTTGTTAGTAACTATTTGTAAGCAATATTTTGCTTATTTAAGCTTGGGCTATCATTCTAAAAAGATTTCAGTAGGTAATAAAAGAATCTTAATGGATTTGCTAATACTTCTTCCTTTCCCTCTGGCAATGTTAGAATTATTTGAAATATTCCCCTCTTGCGTTTATGTTTCTGGAAAAATAACAACATCTATTTCTGTATATGTTGTACAAAATTCCAAATTGCCATTTATTGTAATTTCATTGCCTCGTAAATCCTTTACTCCTGTGTCTTCCTATTTCCTTTGGGAAGTACATAACAAAAGGTACTGATCTGAAAGAATTTTTAGAAATGGAAATTGTTAAGTGTACTGTTAATAAACAACAGTTATATGAACTTGTTAATGGACTATTTTGCATTTTATATGTTAGTTTTTTTTCTGTTGTTGTTGTTGAACCTTGTGTTACTTACTTAATTCTCTTTAGGATTAAGTGAAAAAGCATTTAAAATTTCATAGTGCTATTACTTTTATAAGATGACAGAAAGGGATGCACTGACTCCTGTGATTCTTACCCCACTACCATATTCTTCATATGTTTTAGGATGTTCAGTATACAGACATTGATTACATGGAAAGGCAACTAGACTTTACAATTGATGAAAACTTCCGTGACCTTCCTGCGTTTGTTGACAAAATAAGACAGGAAGGAATGAGATACATTATTATCCTGGTCAGTATTTATATTTTATATTTTTCTGAGACTTATTATCTTGATTTCCTTAAAATTTCTCTCTTAGAATGAGGTGGGAGGGAGGTTTTTCAAAATAGAAGACTTTTATTTTATTATTTATTTTATTATATTATATTATATTATATTTAATTATATTATATTATATTATATTTTATTTTATTTTATTTTATTTTATTTTATTTTATTTTATTTTATAGACTATTACTTTAAATTCTTCCTTTAACATTTTTATTTACATGGGCCACTACCAGACTACCTTTACATTTTGGTATATCCTTAGAGATTTAAGATTGAATCTGGAAGTCA
This sequence comes from Vulpes vulpes, assembly GCF_048418805.1. Lineage (NCBI taxonomy): Eukaryota > Metazoa > Chordata > Mammalia > Carnivora > Canidae > Vulpes > Vulpes vulpes. Next base: position 43,882,133 of record NC_132782.1, read on the forward strand.
AAGGCATGCTATCGTCTAATAATCTTTGAAGCTACAAACTAGTCTCAGTTTATAGAAGCTATCACAAACTAATGATGGATTTTTCCATTTCTATACAATTCTCAAATCATTCTATGGGACTACTTCTTATGTTGGTCATGTTTAAAAATTTGACTTCAAGTTAGTGATTCAGTGGGGAGAATATTTTATCAATATCTTACAGGAAGCAAGCTAGGCAGGCAGTAATCCCACTGGTAGAAATAAAAACAAAATGAAAAATACTAGCAATCTTTCTTGAAATCATAACGAATACATTTTCAAAAGTTCTTAAAATTTCCTTCTATGGGATTTAGAGGACAATCTAGCTAGAACATTGAAGTCTATACTGTCTATTTGTCAGTCTATGTGAGAACACAGTAAAATGATAATATAATTGTGGAAAATTTGTTTCATAACAGTGACTCGAGTGGCTATACTTTATTCCGGAGTTACCTGGTGTGTCTTTCATTTTAATTTTAGGATCCAGCAATTTCAGGAAATGAAACAAAGTATTACTCTGCATTTGAAAGAGGACAGGAGAAAGATGTTTTTGTCAAATGGCCTAACACCAATGATATTTGTTGGGCAAAGGTACTGAATTGATATCTTGAGAAAAAATAAGCATAAAATGTTATTTCATTGAAAGTTTCTACTGAGTAAGAAAAAAACCTGTTAAAGACATATTCAAAGGGAGAGATATAGAATACAGATATGTAATGATTTAATAGCTAATAAAATAATATGTATTCTGATTTCAATTCAAATTATTAGAAACAGTGAATTTGTATAGTTCATGTGTCTAAATACTATTTGTTTCATCTTTAAATTGTCTTTTATTGCATTTCTTAGAATGTCTTGTGTTTTACTGTAAAATTAACATTAATAAGATGGCTGTTCATTATTCTGCACTGCAAGTCACTTATATGTTTGTACTTCTTTCATTAACAAAAGAAGAGACAATGTTTTCAAGAGCTATACTTACATTCCTGACTTTACAAGGAATATAATTTATTGAATTACTTTTAAGCAAAAATATTTAGACGGGTATATTAATACAGAAATATCCTAATTTTGGTTATATATAAAAGAGTAAACAAAAAAATCCATTAATTCTAGCTAGAATGAAAAACAAAAACAGATTTCTGTAATGGGAAACACAATGAAATGCAATGTAAAATCCTTTTTTTTTTTTTTAATCCTGGACCAAAAATAGCACACTAGTGATAAAAGTGGTGAAATTCAAATATGGCCTTTAGATTACTTTATACTATTGTATGAATGCAATTTCTTGGTTTTAATAATTGTAGAGAGGTTATAAATATGTTAACATTAGTAGAAACAATGAAGGAAATAGAACTCTAGTTACAATTTTTGTAGCTTTCTGTAAGTGAAAATATTTCAAGACGAAAAGTTAAAAATAAAATAGAAAACATCATACAATAAACTTAATGAAGAATCATAACATTTAAGAAGCATGCAAGTATAGAGCATGGCATGTTGGCCACAGAAAGGGTTTTTTTTTTCTTCCTATTTTCTTCCCGTTCAATATATCTATACATTTTTCTCAGTTTTCTATCTTCTGTTCCATTCCTTTATAGTACTATACCTTATCAGCAACTAATGCCTTGTAGGTAATTAGTCCTTGGGAATTATCTAGATTTTTTTCTATATGGAACTATCTAACTTTTACTACACATATTCAAATTCTCGGAGCTTTTAGCATGATTGAATGTGGGCTCACGTGTGTTTGTGGTTGAGGTAGCAGAACACATTGGTAGGCATGGAAACAGACAGAGATGAAGGTAGGGAGGGTGAGAAAGAGGAGTATTTAGTACTGATTGTGAAAACTAAGAAAATATTTGCCTCAGCATGGCATTATCCAACTCAAATTTCAATTCCTTTTAAATAAAAATATATTCATTATTTTTAGATTTTAATACTGGAATAATTATAGAAACAGTTTTATTATAGAAACAGTTTTAATATACCACATTAAATTAAATTTAGTATATGCCTTCATATTAGTTCTTGACTAGAACTTTTGGTTACATGCATTGGTTTTAAAGTAACTACTACTACAAAGATTGGCATTCTATTTCCTATTTGTGATGTTAAAGAGGAAATTAATCTGGAAATGGGAATAGTTTGCAAATGATACATTTACCAAAACACAAACTGAAAAAAACAATTGAAGGAATTACTGACCTGGGCATCTTTGGTATAATAATATGCTTCCAAAACTCTATTATACTTTATTTACAACATAGTCGTATCATGCTGAATTTATTTTCAACTATTTTCCCATTTTTCTTTCTCTATAGGTTTGGCCAGATTTGCCCAATATAACAATAGATGAGAGTCTAACAGAAGATGAAGCTGTGAATGTAAGTTTTACAATGATGGACTACAATTCAACACTTGGACTTAACGATCACTTTGACCAATAATTCAATTTGAATATTTTCTTTTAAAAAAAGTAAATTACTTATTTTTAAATGATCTATACCAGGCAATATTTAAATTGTATGGTATTTCTATTCTTAATTTTTGGAGGAATATCCATGCTGTTTTCCTAAGTGGCTGCACCACTTTGCATTCCCTTGTGCACTTCCAACAGTGCACAAGGATTCCAATTTCTCCATATCCTTTCCAAAACTTACTGTGTTTGTTTTTTGGATAATAGCCCATGATAACAGGTGTGAGGTGATATCTCATTGTGGTTTTGCATTTCCTTGATTATAAGTGAATTTGGGTATCTTTTCATCTATCTGTTGGCCATTTGCATGTGTTCTTTAGAGAAATGTCTATTCAAGTCTTTGCCCATAATTTAACAGGTTATTAGCATTCTTTTCTTTCTTTTTTCTTTCTTTCTTTCTTTCTTTCTTTCTTTCTTTCTTTCTTTCTTTCTTCTTTCTTTCTTCTTTTCTTTCTTTCTTCTTTCTTTTTCTTTCTCTTTCTTTCTTTCTTTCTTTCTTTCTTTTTTTCTTTCTTCTTTCTTCTTCTATTGAGTGTAGGACTATCTTATATAATTTGGAGATTTACACGTTATCTGATATATGGTCTTTAAATATTTTATCTTGCTCTGTAGGTTGCCTTTCGCTTTGTTGTTTGTTTCCTTTGTTGTGCAGAAGTTTTTTGTTTGATGTAGTCACCTGTTTACTTTTGCTTTTGTTGCCTGTGTTTTGGTGTCATATGGGTAAAATATTTGCCAAGACCAATGTCATGAAGCTTTTCCCCTTTGTTTTCTCCTAAAAGTTTTTCAGTTTCATGTGTTACATGTCTTTACTCCATTTTGAGCTGATTTTTATGTATGATGTGAGATAAGGGCCCAGTTTCATTCTTCTGCATATGTATGTCCAGTTTTCCCAGCACCATTTTTTGACTATCCTCTCTCCATTGTGTAGTTTTGGAACACTTGTCAATCAATTGACTATATATGTATGGATTGATTTCTGTGCTGTCTATTCTCTGCCATTAATCTATATATCTATTTTTATGCTGGTATTATATTGTTTTAATTACTGTGGCTTTGAAGTATATTTTGAAATCAAGATATGTGATGCCTCCAGCTTTGTTCTACTTTCTCAAGATGATTTTGGCTATTCAGGGTTTTTGTAGTTCCATAAATTGCAGAATTGTTTTTATATTTCTATAAAAGATGCCATTGGGATTTTGATAGAGGTTGCTTTGAATCTACAGATTGCTTTGGGTAGTACAGAAATTTTTCATAATATTAATTCTTCCAATCCATTAACTTAGACTACCTTTCTATTTGTTTGAGTCTTTTTCATTATCTTTAAGTAGTGTTTTGTAGTTTTCAGTGTACAAGTCTCCCACCTCCTTGCTTTTATTCATAAGTATTATTTGTGTTGCTGTTGTAAATTGGATTATATTTTCCTAATTTACTTTTTTGATAGTTCATTGTTGGTGTATAAAAATGCTACTGATTTTTGCATGTTCGTTTTACTTTCTACAACTTTAATAATTCTGTGTGTGTGAGAGAGAAAAAACTCCATTTTTTTCTGAATAAGTATGATATTAGCTGGGGGTGTTTACTGAATGATCTTTATTATGTTGAGGTATTTCCTTCTATTCCTAATTTTTTAAGAGTTTTTATCATGAAAGGGTGTTGAATTTTTTCAAGTACCTTTTTCTGCAATACTTTTTCAGATGATCATGTGATTTTTATACTCATTCTGTTAATGTGGTATATCACATTAATTGATTTTCATATGTTGAACAATCCTTGCATTGAACAAATTCTGCTTGTTCATGTGTATGAACTTTTTAATATGCCGCTGAATGTGGTTCTCTAGTATTTTCTTGAGGATGTTTGCATCTGTAGTCATAAGGGGTATTATTCTGTAGTTTTTCTTTTTCTTGTGATATCTTTGACTTTTGTATGAGAGTTATGCTGCCATTTTCAAATGGGTTTGGAAGCATTCTAACCATTTCAGTTTTGGGGGGATAAATTTGGAAGGTTTGGCATTAATTCTTCCTTATGTGTTTAGTACAATTTCCAATGTAATCATTTGGTCTTGGGCTCTTCTTTAAGAAATTTTTGATTACTGATTCAATCTCCTTACAAAGAATTGGTCTTTTTAGGTATCTATTTCATCATGATTCGGTTTTATTAGGTTTTATGATTCTAGGAATTTATCCATTTCTTCTAGGTTATTCAGTTTGCTGGTGTTTAATTATTCATACTAGCCTCTCATAGTTTTTTTTATAGGCAGAAAGTGAAGGAATGTGAAAAAAAGATACTCTAGACAAATGGCAACCAAAAGAGAGCAAGGGTGGATACACTCATATCAGAAAAAATAGATTTTAAGTGAAAAACTGTCACAGGAGACGAATAGGGACATGATGAATGACAATAGGTTCAATTCATCAAGAAGATAGAACAGTTGTGAATATATATGCACTCAACATCTGAACACTTAAATATATGTAACAAACATTGACAGAACTTAAGGAGAAGTACACAGTGGTACAATACTAGTAGGATACTTTCATACGTCTTCAATAATGGATGGAACAAGCAGACAGAAAATCAACAAAGAAACAGGAGTCTAAGGGTGCCTGAGTGGCTCAGTCTGTTAAGCATCTGCCTTTGGCTCAGGTCATGATCCTGAGGTTCTAGGAGGGAGCCTACATTAGGCTTTCCCCTCTCCCTCTGCCACTGATCCCGCTGCTTGTGCTCTCTATCTCACTCTGTCAAGTAAATAAATAAAATCTTAAAAAAAAAAAAGAGAGAGAGAGAAAAAAAGTGGACTTAAACAACAGTATAGAGCATATGGACTTAATAGACATTTACAGAACATTCTACCTAAGAGCTGCAGAACATTTTACCTAAGAGTGTGCTAAGAGCACATGCAATATTTTCCAGGATATATCATATTAGATTGCAAAGTAAGACTGGTTTTAAGTCTTAAATTTAAGAATGGTCAAATTATACCAAGTATGTTTTCTGACCACAATGGAATGAAGCTGAAATCAATATCCAAAGGAAAATTGGAAAATTCACAAATATGCAGAAATTGAAGAGTGCACTTTTGAACAGCCAGTGAGAAAAGAAATTAAAAGGGAAATTATAAAATTTGTTAAGACAAACAAAATTGAATATCCCACACACCAAAATTTATAAGATGTGGCAAGAGGGAAGTTTATAATGATAAATACCCACAGTAAAGAAGATATCAAATAAACAACCTAACTATACACCTCCAGGAACTCTGAGAAGAACAAACTAAACCCTAAACTAACAGAAAAAAGGAAATGATAAAAATTAGACCAAAAATAAATGAAAGAAAAAATATCAAGACAATAGAACAAAATCAGTGAAACTTCATAGTTGGCAGTCAATAGTTTAGGTCAGTTATTGTAATCAGTAAGTCATACAAGTCCATGTGTGAAAAATTAGAAAGAAATACTTACTTAAAACTTACTAAATTGTTTCTAGAGTTGAGCCAAAAGACTACTGAACAATGTTGTTTGGGAAAAATAGAGTTTTATCTCAACTGCAGTTCTACCCATTACTCTTGTACTGTGCTGTCTAATATTAGCACAAGAGTAATGGAGAGGAAGGCATGGCTTCTTCATATAAATTTGGAAAACCCCTTCAATTTACAGTGGTTTATGTAGAATCCTTTGGGATACTCTAACACAGAAGGTATAGAGAATCTTGGATCATATGTATTTTTTAAAATTTTTATTTATTTATGATAGTCACACACACACAGAGAGAGAGAGAGAGAGAGAGAGAGAGAGAGAGAAGCAGAGACAAAGGCAGAGGGAGAAGCAGGCTCCATGCACCGGGAGCCCGACGTGGGATTCGATCCCGGGTCTCCAGGATCGCGCCCTGGGACAAAGGCAGGCGCTAAACCACTGCGCCACCCAGGGATCCCAGGATCATACGTATTTGATGAAAGTTTTGGATATAATTAATGATTTGTATTAAAGGAATAAAACAGCCACCTAACTGAATAAAGCAAATAGAAAAATGCATGAATTGTGGAAAGAGCACAACAATAGAAGTTAAACAAAACATGGTTTTATGTTTTGTACTTATTTTTCATTATAATTTAGAGGAGAAATTACAATCTAGCAGAGAAAATATTTGTTGACTATAAACCCATTGTGCCTCTTTCCTTATGAATAAAAGTAATTATCAGGCAAAATGATATATTGAAGTATATCATTATATTGGCTCTAAAGTATCTATGACATGTGTTTTTCTTTATTAGTTTCAGAGGTAGAACTTAGTGATTCATCAGTTGCACCTTCTTTGTGTGTTCATCTGTCAATGGACATCTGGGCTCTTTCCATATTTTGACTATTGTGGATATTGTTGCTACAAATGTTGGGGTACGTGTACCCATTTGAATCACTATGTTTGTATCCTTTGGATAAATATTTGGTAGTGCAGCTGCTGAGCTATCCTCTGATAGCTTTATTTTTAATTTTTAAGGAACCTCCATACTGTTTTCCAGAGCAGCTGTACCAGTTTGCATTCCCACTAACAGTATAAGAGAGCCACCCTTTGTCAACATCTGTCATTTTCTAAGTTATTCATTTTAGCCATTCTGACTGGGGTGAGGTGGAATCTCATTGTGATTTTGATTTGTATTTCCCTGATGCCAAATAATGTCGAGCATTTTTTGATGTGTCTGTTGACCATTTGTATGTCTTCTTTGGAGAAATGACTGTTCATATATTCTGCTCATTTCTTGACTGAATTTTTTGGGTTTTTTTTTTTTTTGGGAGTTGAGTTTGTAAGTTCTTTATAGATTTTGGATACTAGCCCATTATCTGATAAGACATTTGCATATATCTTCTCTCATCTCATTGGTTGCCTTTTAGTTTTGTTGAGCATTTCCTTTGCTGTGCAAAAGCTTTTTATCTTGATGAAGTCCCGATAGTTCATTTTTGCTCTTATTTCTCTTGCCTTTGTAGATGTGTCTAGCAAGAAGTTACTGTAGCTGAGGTCAGAGAGGTTGTTCTCTGTGCTCTCCTCTAGGATTTTGATGGTTTCCTGTCTCACATTTAGGTCTTTCATCCATTTTAAGTTTCTTTATGTGTGGTGTAAGAAGTGGTTCAGTTTCATTTTTCTGCATGTGACTGTCCAATTTTCCCAACACAGTTTGTTGAAGAGACTTTTCCCCCCCCATTGGATATTTTTTCCTGTTTTGCCAAAGATTAGTGGATCATAGAGTTGGGAGTTCATTTCTGGATTCTCTGTTCTGTTCCATTGATCTATGTGTCTGTTTTTGTGCTGGTACCATATGTTTTGTAAATCCCTATATTGCTTACCCTTTGCATTATCTCTATGCATAATGCCTTTCCATATTTTATTCATTCAGAACACTATTCTGGCAGTTACTACATAGACTTTAGTGTGACAGGAAAGCATGCAGATGATACCATGTTTTCCAGGCAATTGATTTACTTACAGAAGGTCCATCCTCTGCCAGCACATAAACTTTGACCTTAGCATTTATATAGGTAGGCTGACAAGCAAGGAATCTTCTTGGTAGAGAAAGAAGTAAATAATCTCTTCTCTGCTGATGTGGGAAAGGTTAGATGTGAGAAAGAAAGACAAATGGTTGAGTTGGTTTTAAAGCAATATATTGGTCCTGGAAGAGCAGAAAGCAGGGTAAACATTTTTTTTAATCAAATAAATAGGCTAAACCAGGCCTTTTCCTTTCCTATCATGCTCCACAAAAGTAAATCTGCAGTATAAGGCTCTAAGGATACAAAGAAAAAAATTCCTTAAAACTCTAAGAAGCAGTGAAAATATATTTCTGTGTGTTGTGTTGTGAACTTTTTAAAAAAACAATCCATAAGGATTCCAAGCTTTCTCCCTTCTCTCTCCATGTATCTCTCTCTCTTTTCATTCTTTATTGTTTTTGGTTATAGAAAAATTATATGCATTCATGAAATTAAAGTTAGGATCAGGTTGCCTTCATTATCACCTGCATACAGCTTGTGAATTTGATAGATAAATGTCTGACTTACACATGCATGATGTCTCTTCTGACTTTCTACATCTTTTTACAGGCTTCCAGAGCTCATGTAGCTTTTCCAGACTTTTTCAGGAATTCCACAGCAGAGTGGTGGGCAACAGAAATTATAGATTTCTACAATAACCAGATGAAGTTTGATGGCTTGTGGATTGTAAGTAAACTTTGAACAATTTATATTTTAAGTTATGTTGTTTTATTTCTTATGCAGTGATTATGCAAAAGTTCTTACTAGATTCTAATAATGGCAACAAAGTATTTTTTGTGAAAATACTAATTTTTCCATAGAAAGAAAAAGCATTTCAATATGCAAAGGACTGTAAAATACAGTATTAACAATTCATTTTATATATACAGATGCTATTTCTTGAATATTTTCAACTTCACCAAAGAACCAAAATATCTTTCTTTCTAATTATTCATAAATGCTTATAAACATTTATTTTTCTTTTATTTAATGTAGAAATAAATCTTTCACAACTGTCAGTCATTGGTACAAGAAATCATAATCACTTACAAATGTAGTAAATTATCTTTCAATCTCCTAATTTTATTTTTTATTTTTTTTAAGTTTTTTAAATATTTAATTTATTTATTCATGAGGGACAGAGAACAGCACAAGCCCCTGCAACACCATGTCTACTGACCATAGAGTCCTGCAAAGCTTCAGTTCTTCTTCTTCTTCTTTTTTTTTTTTTCCAAAGCTTCAGTTCTAATGGAAATAGCATCAGGTCTCTTTTAACAAGCAAATCAAAGCACACATAATTAAAACTCACCACACACTGGTCAAGGTCCAAACACTCCCCATTGCAGACAAAGATAAACTCTGCAAAGGAGTGACCTGAGGGATAGAACATCCATAACACACTAGAGACACTTCCTGAAGTGTCAGGCCCTGGATATTATATGACTTCTTCTTCATAAATTCATTACTCTCAGAAGCAGGAAACATAGCAGGCTGTCATAATACACAGAAGAGGACAGAAAACTAGACAAAATGCCAAGATGAAGAACTTCATCCCAAAAGAAAGTATAAGAAAGGATCATGGCCAGGGATCTAATCAAAACAGATAGGTCATATGTCTGATCCAGATTTTAAAGCAGCAATCATAAGGATACTAACTGGGCTTGAGAAAAACATATAAGACATCAGGAACACCCATATCTCAGAGATAAAAGAGCTTAAAACCAATCAGGCTGAAATGAAAAAATTCAATAAGTGAGATTCAAACTGATGGATGTAATGACGACAAGATGGAAAAAGCAAAGGAACGAATTTTATATAGAAGATAAAATGATGAAAAATAATGAAGCTGACAAGAAGAGAGAAAGAAAAATATTAGATCATGAAAGTAGACTTAGGGAACTCAGTGAACTCAGTGATTCTATGATGAGTAATAACATTTGTATCATATGAGTCCTAGAAAAAGAGAAAAGGGGGGCAGTTATATTTGAGGGGTTTATAGCTGAAATCATTTTTAATCTGTGAAGGAAATAGACTTCCAAATTCAGGAATCATCAAAAGCTGGCCAACTCCAAGACATAATATAGTAAAATTTGCAAAATGCATCAATAAGGAAAGAATCTTGAAAGAAGCAAAGGGGGGAAAAGTCCTTAACCTACAAGGGAAATCAAATAAGGTTTGCAGTAGATCTATCCACAGAAACTAGACAAGCCAGTGGAGAGAGGCAGGGTATATTCATCATGCTGAATGGGAAAAATCTGCAGTCAGGTATACTCTATACAGCAAGACTGTCATTCAGAATAGAAGGAAAGATAGTTTCCCAGACAAGCAAAAATTAGAGGAGTTGATGTTCACTAAATCATCTCTGCAAGAAATATTAATGGGGACTCTGTGAATGGGAAAGACCAAAAGCAACAAAGACTAGAATGAAACAAAGAATAAATCCAGAAACAATGACAGGATTATCTTGATTCTCAAACCAAAAACCTTCTAAAAGAAAAATTACAGACCAATATCCTTGATGAACATGGATGCAAAAATTCTCAACAACATATTAGCAAATTGGATCCAATAGTATATTAAAAAAATCATTCACCATGATCAAGTGGGATTTATTCCTGTGTTGCAAGGGTGGCTCTGTATTCACAAATCAATCAATGTGATACACCACGTTAATAAAAGAAAGGATAAGAACCATATGATCCTCCCAGTAGATGCAGAAAAAGCATTTGACAAAGTACAACATCCATGTTTGTTAAAAACCCTCAACAAACTAGGGATAAAGGGAACATACCTCAACGTCATGAAGACCATATAAGGAAAACTCATAGCCAATAACATCCTTAATCGCAAACTGACAGCGTTACCTCTAAGGTGGGGAAGAAGACAGGGATATCCACTCTCACCATTGTTATTTAACATAATACTGGAAGTCTTAGTCTCAGCAATTTGAAAACAAAGAGAAATAAAAGACACCCAAATTGGCAAGGAGGAAGCCAAACATTTTATCCTTTGCAGACAACATGATACTCTATGTATAAAGCCTGAAACATTCCACCAAAAAACTTCTAGAACTCATACATGAATTCAGTAAAGTCACAGGACACAAAATCAATGAACAGAAATCTGTTGCATTTCTGTGCACCAATAATGAAGCAGCACAAAGAGAAATCAAGGAATAGATCCCATTTATAATTGCACCAAAAACCATAAGCTACCTAACCAAATAGGTAAAAAATCTGTACTCTGAAAATTACAAAACACTTATGAAAGAAACTGAAGAGGACACAAAGAAATGGAAAAAAATATCTATGCTCATGGACTAGAAAAACAAACATTGTCAAAATGCCTATATTATCCAAAGCAATCTACAGTTTTAATGCAATCCCTATCAAAATGCCACCAACATTTTTCACAGAGCTAGAACAAACAATCCTAAAATTTGTATGGAATCACAAAGGCCCTAAATAACCAAAGCATTCTTGAAAAAGAAAAGCAAAGCTGGTTGCATCACAATTCTGAACTTCAAGCTGTATTACAAAGCTACAGTCATCAAGACAGTGTGGTACTGGCACAGAAACAGATACGTAGATCAATGGAACAGAATGGAGAACTCAAAAATAGGCCCCTTAACTGTATGGTCAACTAAACTTTGGCAAAGCAAGAAAGAATACTCAATGAAAAACAAAGAGTTTCTTCAATAAAGAAAACTGAACCACTTTCTTATACCATACACAAAAAATAAACTCCAAATGGATGAAAGACCTAAATGTGAGGCAGGAAACCATCAGAATTCTAGAGGACAACACAGACAACTGTTTGACATAGCAGCTTCTTATTAGAAACGTCTGTGGAGGCAAGTCCTAATGAACTTTTGAAACTTCATCAAGATAAAAAGCTTCTGAACAGCAAAGTAAACAATCAACGAAACTAAAAGGTGAGCTATGGAATGGGAGAAGATATTTGCAAATGACATTATCAGTTAAAGGGCTAGTATCCAAAATCTATAAAGAACTTATGAAACTCAACACCCAAAATGTAAAGAACGCAGACAAGAAATGGGCAGAAGACATGAACGTTTTTCCAAAGAAATCCAGATGGCTAACAGACACATGAAAAGATGCTCAATGTCACTGGGCATCAGGGAAATACAAATCAAAACTAGGGTTGCTGGAGGGGAGGTGAGCAGAGGGATGGTTTAAATGGGTGATGAGCATTGGGTATTGTATGTAAGCGATGAATCACTAAATTCTACACTTAATAAATACAAATAAAACAAATAGTTTTCTGCATGTAAACTATATTTTATGGTTTTAAGAAACCATAAAGGCTCTGGGGCAGGAATGGAGAGAAGGGCATAGGAGAAGATACACCATTATAATTTAATTTAATGTTTATAAAGCATAGAAACTGCACTTTTTACTTTATATTTATAAAGTAGGACATTTTATGTGTTTCAAAAGGAGTCATGAAATGCAAAAAACACATAAAGTAAGTCTTTATTATTGATATGCTTTATATTTTGTCCTTTACAATAGTAAATGTGCCATTACTCAAATATACTCCTTTATTAGCTATCTGAAGCAGTTCCTTTGAGAATACATTTTCTAAATTCTTTTTGTTCACTTTTCTCTTTTTTAAGGATATGAATGAACCATCAAGTTTTGTACATGGAACAGTTTCTAATCAATGCAGAAACACAGAGTTAAATTATCCACCTTATCTCCCAGGTACAATATTGTTGCTACTCCTTTGATGTTATTGGTATTTATTAATCAGGTTTATATACCTTATGATGTAGTGAATAGGATTCACATTCCTAATTCCCACTACCGTTTTACACATTGAACCATACCTTAACCGGTTACCAAAACTATTTAACACTATTTGGGAAGAAAAATCAAGAAATATGTCTTATTTATATAAACACATTTTAAGAATGCTTAGAACTGTTGCTTTGATTTTCTTAAAATCTACCCAGATTTGAAAATTCTCAATATTCCTTAAGATTAAATAAAAGAACCTTTCATAAAGTTTTCTTTTACAATTTCTTTCCATTAAGAAAAAATTGAAAGAATACTGACATTTCTTTGATTGTCCCTGACCCAGGAAAGAGGGGTCTAGTCACTCAGCATTCATCCTGATACTCTATATTCATAAACTGTTGACACCTAAAGTGACAGCAAAGCTCTGAAAACATGCATCTTTAGCCAAAAAAAAAAAGTGGATCAAAAAATAATGTTGTAATAGATTTTGCTCAGTTCTTAACCCCTGGGCTTTATGTTACCAAATGGATTTTTAACAAAAGTCTTTCTAATCAGTATGTCTCATATGAGTACATAAAGTATAGTACACATTTAAGAGTACCCCTATTTTTCAGGTTTTTTATTTATTCATGTTAATTAGTAACATTTTCATTGCTGAGTACAGTAAAGTTATTCACATATTTTTCAGTCATAGTTGTATCTGCCATTTTTGTTCACTTTAATTAGCAGAGGCAAAGTGTACAAATGGTTAAGAAATCAATATTATTTTAAATAATGATTAATGTTTTACCAAAAGAATATATAGGTATGATGTACACATTTGAATAGAGGGTACTTCGTAATATATTAATATTTTTCCATTGATTTTCCCCAGAACTCACAAAAAGAACTAGTGGATTACATTTCAGAACTATGTGTATGGAAACCGAGCAGATTCTTAGTGATGGATCATCCGTTTTGCATTACAATGTTCACAATCTATATGGATGGTCACAAATGAAACCTACTTATGAGTAAGCAATGTTCATATTATCCTTTTTTACTGTTATCTTTTAGATATTAGATATTAGATTTAATACCTAAATTAGTTTTAAGAGTTTTTCCCTGCTGACCTATCTGATAACACTTTACTTTCCAATGTTCTCTGTAACTTACTTGGTCCTTTATGGCACTTAGAATTATTGTATTTCTCTCTCTCTCTCCCTCTGTCTCTCTACCTCTTTCATTTATCATTGTGTATCATTTATCATTGTTTTAAATTTCATCCTATTCCAAAAGCAATCCTTGTATCATTTATCATTGTTTTAAATTTCATCCCATTCCAAAAGCAATCGCGAATAATGTTATTTTGTTTCTCCCTAGCTCATAGTAGCATAGAGATTATAATAATAGGCCTTCAAAATATAGCTGTGAATGAATAAATGAGTAAATAATATAAGATTAGTTAATAATATATAATTATTTTAATATATGTATTTTATATATTTTTATTTTTATTTATATATTACTTTTTATTGGAGTTCAATTTGCCAACATATAGTATAACACCCAGTGCTCATCCCATCAAGTGCCCCCTCAGTTTTATATATATTTACATATACATATCACTTCTATATAAGTATTATCTTAATTTAATATATGATCTTATATTTATATTTATAACAATTAATATAGTATTAATAAATAATAAAATAATATAGTCCATTAATTAAGGCATTAGAGTTTGGTTTAATCTGTTATTTAAATCCATTATTACCAAATTAAAATATGTGTAAGTGAACTTGACTTAATGTCCACAATAAACAAATTTTTATGTGAGGCCAGTGATAATGGAGCACAAACCATTCTTTGACTATCAAGTCTTTATTACCACTGTCCAATAAGACTTTTTGCAATGATAGAAGTATTTTCTGATTCTGTGTTGTCCAGTATGGTATGTACTAGCCATATAAGGTTATTGAACAATATGGCTAGTGTGACTCAGAATTTTTATTTTATTTTATTTTTTAAGATTTTATTTATTCATATATTTCAGAGAGAGAGTGAGAGAAAGAGTGCAAGCAGGGGAAGAGGCAGTAGGAGAGTGAGAGTGAGAATCTAAGAGAGACTATGTGCTGAGCTTGGAGACTCACATGAAACTTGATCTCACGACCTTATCATGACTTTTTCTGAAATCAAAAGTTGGACACTTAACCAGCTGAGCACTCAGGCATCCCCAGAAATGGAATTTTAAATTTTATTTAATTGTAATAAATTTAAATTAAATAGTTCCATGTGGCTTGTGTGCACCTTGTCACACAGTGCAATATATGTCACAGGCTCTTAACTACACAGTATAATCAACCACTAGGGATTTTTAATAAATGTATTGATTTACTTGGTCTGTACTATAGCCTAAGATCTGAATTTTAAAAAATTTCCCAGGTAGTGCCAGTGAGCATCTAGGGTTGAAAACCACACACACACAAATAATAAATAATAAAATAAAAATAAAAAAATAAAAAAGAAAACCACAGCTCTAGTATATGATTGAAGTTGGTAAAAGAATGAAAAGCATTTTGGAGTAAAGGGTATGGGTAATATTTCCTCAGTTAGTGAAACATGCTTATCTCATTTCTAGCACCAAACTTTTTCAACCTATAAGAGATGAATTATTTAAAGATGTTATTACGTGAATGAATGACTACAGATTTGCTCACAAAATTCCAATGCAAGGACACTAAAATCATATAGAAAGACTAGGAAATGTCATTTTTAAGAGTAATCAAATTGGTCTTCAACAAAGTTTTTTTAAATGGGATAAATGTTTCATTAAATTTACCCTGCTGGAATATAATTTTGAAGTATAATTATCCTCACTTTTTTATCCTCAGCTAACCTCATTTTATCATAGAAATATAGGTGTTAAAAAAAGAATAAAAATACTGAAAATTGATTGATAATCTTTTTGGCAAAACATGCATTTTGGGATGAAACTGTAGTTTAAGAAAAATTGAAAAAATATTTCTCAGCTGAGGTAGTAAATTGTACTGGAACACATTTCATGGTTCCTAACACACTGTAGGATGCTTAGTAAATTTAAGGAAATGTAGGTAAATTTCTAAATAATTGATATACAAAGATATTTAGTGATATTTAGGGATATTTAAAGTACATTTTACTCTTAAATAACAAACATTATGAGGAGGAGATCAGTACAGTCTTCCAAAGAACAGTTTTTAATTTAAGTCATAATACATTTCTTTAATAGTGTTGATTTTGCTCCCATTCATAAAATTTTCAGTAAAGGTGTTAACCACATTTGTTATTTAAATTAGAGATGAATAAATGTTAAATGTTGAGTTAAATAGCACAATTTACATATAGTGATAGTCTTTTCATGTTTTATTTTTTATTTATTTTAAAGATCTTATTTATTTATTGATGAGAGACACAGAGAGGCAGAAGGAGAAGCAGGGTCTCCACAGTCTCTGATAAGGGACTGGATCCCAGGACTCTGGGATCACACCCTGAGCTGAAGGCAGATACTCAACCACTGAACTACCCAGGTGTCTCGACTTTTATGTTTTACCTAATTTCTTGATATTTATTTTTTTTCAGTTATATTAAAAAAAATGTTGAACTCTCCATCAGAATTGTTAGAGATTAAACATAGTCTGTGTTTTTAAAGACCTTGGCAAATGTAAAAGGACATTACATTTACATTTAAGCAAAGGATGGATAGTAAAGACTTTATTAATCATTGGGGAAAAGTGAAAGGATTAAAACATAATTTTTTTCTTCAAGGTACCCAGACTGTAGCATTTTATTTTTCCTTTTTTTTGACGCAGTTTGTGCCTTTCAAAACTGGTGCAGATTTAACATGCAACTAGTTCTTGCTACTGTCCTCTTCACTAAACATGTCACAAACAAGCAAAACAAGGAAAGAATACAGTGAGTGGATTCAAAAACAGGAGATAATCACTTGAGAAATAGCAGTTTAAGAGGAAGGACCTTGGACCAGTGGCAAATGAAGTTTCATATTTAAATCCCATACAAAAACTTTGTCTTCAATACATCTCTTTCTCTTATTTAAAATTCAGTGAAAGGGATTATAGGGGAAAGTAGAGAAAATGAGTGGGAAAAATTAGAGAGGGTGACAAAATATGAGAGACTCCTAACTCTGGGAAATGAACAAGGGGTAGTGGAAGGGGTGGCGGGCGGGGGAATGGGTGACTGAGTGACTGAGGAGGACACTTGATGGGATGAGCACTGGGTGTTATACTATATGTTGGCAAATCGAACTTTAATTAAAAAATATATTAAAAATTAAATTAAATTCAGTGTTGAACTGATATAAGGCTTGGGGTTCAAATGTAGGAATAAGTATGCTTTAAAAACTACCTCAAATTCTGTGTTCAAATATCAGACAATTAAAGAATTATATGAGTATATATTCCATATTTTCAACTTCAACAATACCTAGAGTGACTTTAAAAGATTATTGTATATTTTTCATTAGACAGGATTTAGAAAAATCAAAATCTTTGTCTCCCTTTGCAAATTTTCCCTTTTTTGTTAAATATGTAACTTTTAAGTAAATGCCCCTGTTTTTTGTAATCATAATTTAGAATGGAATTTGAAAAATCAGTAGATACAAGTTATTTTCTTAGATATTCCTATAGACTGGGTTAGATGGCAAATGGAAAAACCATATCCCATTTCTAAGTTTAATATATCTGTTGGAAAAATAAAGATGTCTTTTAAAACGATTTTATTTATTTATTCATGAGAGACACAGAGAGAGAGAGAGAGGCAGAGACATAGGCAGAGGGAGAAGCAGGTTCCATGCAGGAAGCCCGATGTGGGACTCGATCCCAAGACTCCAGGACCACTCCCAAGGCTGAAGGCAGGCACTAAACTACTGAGCCATCCAGGGATCCCGAAAGATGCCTTTTTGAGTGGGAGAATTGTGTAATGTAGGAAGTGACCTCTTGTAATTCTTTTAACAAAAAATAAGATTGGTAGGTCAAAACACAATATAGCTTACCCTCCCACTAATTTGGAAATTTTCTTGTTTACAGCTGTGACTTTGTTAGTCATTTGAACAGATACTCAACCTTGTCTTTCGGACTTTACTTCCTGATTAATATGTTTGAGTTGAATGTTGATCTAGCTGGTATCAAAATTGAGATCTGAATCCATAGAACTATTTCCATGGTTTACCCCTTCACATTATCCTCTCACTAATGGAAATTTAAATTTGTTTTTATTGTGCACTAACAATGGAAATAGTTAAGCTTACAAAAACTTATTATCCAACTCTAAACCTGAAACTGAAATTACATTTTCTGATCTAATGGCGAGTCTGAGATATGAAATGGGCCAGTTACTATTTCTAATGAATGTTAAATGTATAATACTGAATGATTGCTTACTAAAAAAGTAATTTAAAGATATATATTTAGCTTTCAAAGAGTTTGCTTAAATAAATATTGAGAAAAATAATCCTGTGATAACTTCATTTACTCTAAGACATCCTGTCCTATGATCTAAAATAATTTAATACCCACCCGATCAGAGATAGAAGTATCTCAAGTATAGTTATTTTATTAGTAATTAAAAAATGATAATCAAATGAATTAATTTCAAGTTAGTATCTTTAGTAACCATGGTGAAAATTATTTTTTTCATGGTAAAAATCAATATATATAGTTATGGCTAGAAGTTCTTAAATGTTTAAAAGTTTCAATTTAATATTCTCCATTCGCATTATCTACTTTTGTAATATACATGAATAGTTTTCTAAAAATCATTTTTAAGGACTTTTTTCCCCCCCCAATAATTTAAGGTATTTTTTTTAGAAGTTTTAAAATTCTTTTAAAAAATGCTCATGTAGGCAGCTATAAGTACACAATAAAAATACTTCTATTACACAATATTATAATCCTTTCTTTAAGTTTTTCAAAACCAACTGGTAACAGAGGACAAACTGTCCTACAGGTCAAAAGTGTTTCTTAAAATTAATCTAAATTCATTATGACTAAACCATTTGTGAAGTTGGAAGATGTCAAAATTATTTGGAAAATATTTATACTGATGGGATTTTAAATTGTATATTTAGTGGCAGCAAGCGCTTTTATTTTATTTATTCATGAGAGACACAGAGAGAGAGACAGCGGCATAGGCAGAGGGAATAGCAGTCTCCCTCTGGGGAGCCTGATGCGGGACTCAATCCCAGGCCCTGGGATCATGCCCTGAACCAAAGGAAGACGCTCACCTGCTGAGCCACTCAGGTGTCTCCAGAGGAGATTCCTCTAATGCAGGAGGTTATATTTTCCTTAAGAGAAAATTATTATGAAAACAATGAAGAATTCTTCTCAATTAGAAATCTAACAAGGTCTATGTCCAGTTATTGATTTAAAGCCTCAGTAAAAAGTTTTGCATGAAGCAGACAAAAATAAATTTAAAAAATGTATTTCTTGAGTGTGAACACATTAAGAATTTGGGAAAACTCCATCCTTATAAATAGTTTTTGTATTAGTTAAATAAAATTAATTTTGTTCACAAATTAAATTTAGAATGTATGTTTTCACATACATATTTAGATTGATCGTCAGTGTTTTTTTATTCTCTATATAAATAATCATTCATTTCTTGGTAAATTTCAGCTAATATATGTGATGTATGTTAAATATATTAACGTTCCTAAATAGACTAGATCCTTTATTGTAGAAAATAAAGTAATGAAAATGGTTTTCTTATATATGATCTTTTTAAGGATCGGCATACATGCAAGTAGGAAGTTTTAAGTTAGTAAATACAATATGGTCTTTATTGTTAACAAATGGTTCGATTTATTATCTGATGTCCATTGAAAATACCTTCAGGAAGTGCCTCGGTGGCTCAGTTGGTTAAGACTCTGCCTTCTTCCTGGATCATGATCCCAGGGTTCTGGTTGGCATCTTTGCTCAGCAGAAAGCCTGCTTCTCCCTTTCCCTCTGCTTGCCACTCCTCCTGCTTGTGCTCCCTTTCTCTCTCAATCAAATAAAGAAAAATAAGAATCTTTTAAAAGGTGCCTTTAAAAAAGATAACACTTTCAGTTTCCCGTAATTTTGATTTGAGATATTCATTAATTCAAAAATTTATTGAGCTATTAGTATTCACCAAACACTATATTAGGTATAAAAAATACAAAAAAGAGGATCCCTGGGTGGCGCAACGGTTTGGCGCCTGCCTTTGGCCCAGGGCGCGATCCTGGAGACCCAGGATCGAATCCCACATCGGGCTCCCTGCATGGAGCCTGCTTCTCCCTCTGCCTGTGTCTCTGCCTCTCTCTCTCTCTCTGTGACTATAATACATAAATTAAAAAAAATTTAAAAAAATACAAAAAAGAATAAGACATTATCTTTAACTTCAAGAATCTCAAGGTTTCACAGAAGAAACTTTCTGTATAAAGAAATCAGTACAAACACTGTCATCCATGTTGTAATAAGAAAATGATTGCAAAGTCTGCCTAATTAGATATTTGCAGTATTTCTTTTTCCTGAGACAGTTCTGTAGTCCTTATTCATATGCAATTTATTTTAAATAATATAAAAATAAACACTTTACTTCCAATTAATAGTGGAATATTTTTCTACTTTAGATGCTCCTAAAATATCACAGAAAGAGTGCAGGTGATATAAAATAATGCATTATTATATAGCTATTAGCACTAGAATATGTTTTCAAATGAAAAGTAAGTCTTCAAAGACTGAGTAGGGGAGAAAAGAAAAAAAATATGAGGTATATTGTAAAATTGTCTTGAGATCTGGCTTTGGATAGATTCTGTGCTTGAAATAGAACAACTAGGTTTATTTTTAACACCCCCAAAAACCTCACTCTCTTTAACCTGCCTTCTAAAACAGAGTATTATAGCAAAGATTCTCTGTAGAATAGTATGGAGATTAAGTGTTGACAAGTATATTATAATTGAGAAAGACTGGAGCAATCAATAGTTAGAGCTTAGACCTTTATTCACGAGAACACATTTAAGTAGAATAAAATGAATTCATTAAAAAAATCTCCCAAGATATGATTAGTTGATTTGATAACTTCAGTAGTTGACTTAACCTATATTTGTTGAACAAATAAGCAAAGGCCACTTAGGCATGTCAGTCTGGTAAATGGTGGAAGGGAAGAAAAATGTCCTTTATGTGTGTGAGAATTTTATAGGATAATAAAAGAAGACTCATTTATAAAGAGCTAGTTGTAGTAAGAGAAAACAAAGACACTATAAAAAAACCCACTTTTTTTAAATGAGATGCTCATAAGCAGAAATGTCTGAGAATACCTTAATATAAATACTCTCCATCTATATTAGTGCATTACAGAAGACAACTGGCAAAAGAGGAATTGTTATTTCTCGTTCCACATATCCTTCTGGTGGACGATGGGGAGGACACTGGCTTGGAGACAACTATGCAAAATGGGACAATCTGGACAAATCAATCATTGGTATGTGAGTCACCATCTTTATCATTACTTTTTTGAGTTTTCTGTTAGGTATTCACTTTTGCTGGTACTAGTACATATACATTATAAGTCCTCTTCAAAAACATACTTTTGGATCATGTTCTATGACAAATGGCTTGATGAAAAGGCAGTAGGCCAGAAAACAGGTTCTGGGATGCTTTATAGAAACTAATGATATAGTTTATTCTGAGAAAATAATTTCATCCTTTTTGGTCTCAGTTCCCTGGGAAAAGGCAGGAACTGGGAAAGATAGCATCTAGAGTTAAGAATATAAATGGGTAGAGATTCTAGAGAATAATGATGCTCATAGATGCTAATGAACAAAGCATTTAAAGCCAAATTTTTAAAGAGTCTTTTGACAATTGTTGGGTAAATAGTAAATAAGACATTATTATTCTGAAGGGGAAATGGATACTTTTATGTTTCAGATCTAGTATTAACAATTCTTTAATGTTTATATCAGGATCAAAAATAATCAATGTTTAGAAATATTGGGGTGGGAATCCCCGTGTTTAGAAATATTGGGGTGGGGATCCCAGGTGGCTCAGCAGTTTGGCGCCTACCTTCAGCCCAGGGTGGGATCCTAGAGTATGGGGATTGAGTCCCACATTGGGCTCCCTGCATGGAGCCTTCTTCTCCCTCTACCTGTGTCTCTGCCTCTCTCTCTCTCTCTCTCTCTGTCTCTCATGAATAAATAAAATCTTTAAAAATAAATAAAAATAAATAAAAAAATAAAAGAGCTGGGATATTACATGAATCCTACTTTATTGATCTCTGATGTTTTTTTTTAAAAAAACGTAATTATTTTTTCCCAAATGATGAGACCTATGGTTAAATAATTTCATAGATGGCTTTTCATTTTAAAAAATGAAACCAAGGAAAATGTTACCACTTTTTTTCTCATACTGTAATGTATTTATCACTATTTTGTGCTCTAAGCATATCATCTTGAAAGTGACAAAGAAGCATAGTGTCTTATTTTTATAAATGTCATTAACATGATGACAAAAAAACCGATGAATATTCTAAGAGGAGATAATAGAAAGTTCTATTAACAATCTGAAAATGTTTCATTGGATTAGGTTATTAGAAATAGGACACCTCAATAAATACAAAAAATCAAATATTAAAATATATGAAATAATAGCTTTCTAAGTTTTTTTTCTTGATTTTTTTAGGTATGATGGAATTTAGTCTCTTTGGAATCTCATATGTAAGTAGCTCTATTCCTTTCACCTTAACGTATAAACATTAAGAAACAAACCATTAAAATTAAACATTATAATATATTTTAGACTGGAGCAGATATCTGTGGTTTCTTCAACAATTCAGAATATGAGCTCTGTGCCCGCTGGATGCAACTTGGAGCATTTTATCCATACTCAAGAAATCACAACATTGCAAATACTAGGGTATGTAGTTACTACACTCTTATTTGTTTCTCCTTACTAACCTTAGAAATTTTTAAAAAGAATTCACCAAATCTGGCTCATTTCCAGTGCATACTTTGAATGAGCCTCTTTACTTTTACTAAGGATATCTGAGCCCATTGCTTTGAGAATTTTCTGATTTGAGTCACTTTACCTTATACTTTGGGATATAGAACTTGGTTAGCTGGCATGCTTACTGCTCTGTTCTGTATAATTTTGAAATAGCCAGGGGAAAAAAAATCTGCTTCTGAAACTTCTTCTAAACTAAGACAGAAGAAAAAAAATCAGCCTTAAACTAAATATTAGAACTGAAAAGTCATTTGAAATGCTAGTATCAGTACATGAAAATGAGCAGATTTAAAAGGCAAATGTTAAGACAATGAGTTGAGAAATTGAGAAAAAGGAAAAGGGAATTATGAGACCTAATTCTTGTGTGGTGGCACAATTCTCTATATTACTAAATTGTCTGAAAGAAATATTGGAGTAAGGGGTGACAATATTAAAAATTATGGAAAAGTATGAATAATTAGAGGCAACATATAACTAAGCACTAAGATTTGTGCTACTGACTTTTAGTGAGGAAATGCAGAGGAAAGATGAATTATCGAAAAATACTTCATGGAGTAGTTGTAGATAGAGCTAGTCTTTGAAGGATGGATTCTAGCAGCAGTAACTGAGCGGTGGAGCTCATTAGGTGCTATCAAATCCTTAGGTCCCTCCTGGGAAATTTTAGTTAGATTGGGATAAGGATTTATTTTAGAAAATGAAAATAAAAATGAAAATCTATTTAAAGATAGATAGAAGGCAGTACCTTCCCTATTATTTTTTAACTAGTAACTGCAACAACATTTTTTGAAAGAGAGAGAGAGAGAGAGAGCTGTACAAGTGGGGAGAGGGACAGAGAGAGAAAGAGAGAGACTATTTTTTTAAAGATTTTTTAATTTATTTATTCATGAGAGAGAGAGAGAGAGAGAGGGGCAGAGACACAGGCAGAGGGAGAAGCAGGCTCCATGCCGAGAGCCCGACGGGGAAGTTGATCCTGGGACTCCAGGATCATGTCCTGGGCCAAAGGCAGGTGCTAAACCACTGAGCCACCCAAGGTTCCCTGGGAGAGAGACTCTTAAGTAGGCTCCAGGCTCAGTGCCGAGCCTCACGGGGGCTCTATCTCTTGATCCTGAGGTCATGACCTGAGCCAAAATCAAGAGTTGGGTGCTTCAGGCGCCTGGATGGCTCAGTCAGTTAAGTGTCTGCCTTTGGCGCAGGTTGTGATCTCAGGGTCCTGAGACTGAGCCCCACATAGGCCTCTGTCAAATAAATAAATAAAATCTTAAAAAGAAAAAAAAAAGTTGGATGCTTAACTCACTAGGCCACTCAGGCATCACTTAACATTTTTTAAATAGGTTTTAATCTTTCCAGAGTCAATTTTCATCTTTTTACCTGAAGTGTATATTCCAGGGCAGACTAGGGCATGTTCTTCTTTCTTATCCAGCATTAATTAGGTCCTCTCTTTCTCCAATAACTTTTAATTTTTTCATATCACAATTTATCCATTTCTCATGAGAACTCACAATGTGGGTGTCACCATGATGGGCTCTGCCTGTCTCTGTTTATTTCAATCCACATTTTTACAGCATTTCATTTACTTACCATCTTTTCACCCCCTGGTGATTATCACCATGATTGACAATATATTTGCGACCTATTCACATGTGAACTGCACTTTACATATGTTCACCTAAACTAAATCAAGCTGTGGGTGTAATTTTCATTTTTCTTATTAAAGTATCAGTTCTTTTTCTCTTCATCATATGAGATAGTAGTATTATTGCATAAGATTTTTGTGAAGAAAGTATATAGCAAATTGGCAGTGTATGAATATTCTTTTCTACTTTTTATTCTCCAAAAGTGTCTTTGAAAATTATGATTTAAACAAGAACAAGAGCTTATGATTATTTTATTCTGTTTTGTTTCAGAGACAAGATCCTGCTTCCTGGAATTCAACTTTTTCTGAAATGTCAAGGAATATTCTAAATATTAGATATACTTTATTGCCCTATTTCTATACACAGATGCATGAAATTCATGTTAATGGTGGCACTGTTATTCGACCCCTTTTGCATGAGTAAGTGCAAATTCTTTTGTTCCTACCAAAAAGAGATAGTTTTCACTTAGTTTACTCAGTAATATCATAGAATATTTGAAATTGGAAACTTTTTCAGTTATTTTATTTTTTATTTATGTTTAATGATTTTTTTATTTATTCATGATATATATCATGAATTTATTCATTTATTTATATGTCATTATTATTTATATTTCATTATTACATATATCGTTTATTCCTGATCTCTCTCTCCTCCCGAGAGAGAGAGAGACACAGAGAGAGAGATAGGCAGAGACACAGGCAGAGAGAGAAACAGGCTTCATGCAGGGAGCCCAATGCAGGACTCGATCCTGGGACTCCAGGATCATGCCCTGGGCTGAAGGCAGGTGCCGAGCTGCTGAGCCACCCAGGCGTCCCATTCACGGTTATTTTAGTATACATTTTGGGTTAATAAACATTTATATAAAAATATTAATAAACAGGATGATATTAAAAGTGATCTTGGGGTCCATTAATCATTAATCAGTTATTAAAGAGTAATAATTCTTGGAAATAATTACTATATACCTAGTATTATTTTAGATTTGCATACCTTATTATGAGGAGTATTTTAACTTGGAGGCAAGTAATATTATTTCTATATAATGATTTGATTAATTGAAGTTAATAGCAGTTAAGTAAATCCACTATATATATTTGCCTAACTGAAGGTAGCCATCTCACCTCTTCTTGGATGTATTATATAGAGCACCCTAGAACAGTCCTAACATTTTCCTTAGACAATTGCTCTGGATTCTCTCCTTAAAGCTCAAACTGATATATGATCAAATCTTGAAATTCTATTCTATGGAGCATAGTTGCAAAAATTTTAGCCTGTTCTATTTCTTTTTTTTTTTTAAAGATTTTATTTATTTATTCTTGAGAGATAGAAGGAGAGACAGAGCCAAAGACACAGGCAGAGACACAGGCAGAAGGAGAAGCAGGCTCCATGCACCGGGAGCCCGACGTGGGATTCGATCCCAGGTCTCCAGGATCGCGCCCTGGGCCAAAGGCAGGCGCCAAACTGCTGCGCCACCCAGGGATCCCCACCTGTTCTATTTCTAAGGCAAATATAAGCCAGTTTTTACTGTTGATGTCACAAAAAACAAACACACATTCAAACAAAAAATACCAAAACCTTTAAAATAATCATACTTCTTGTGTACCCTATATTACCAGAGTAATTGCATGAGGTGATTTGTTAGATTGCACAATTGATAAATCAGTAAAAATACACAGGACATATTTACTAAGTAAAATGATAGTATGTAAGGCAAGATGACAAAAATAATAAGTTGATCAATATGCCTTCTGTTCTGATGATAGGGTTTTCAAAAATCTAGGCTTTCCTAGATTCACATTTTCCTTTAGTAGCTTTATTTATTTATCTATAGTAATCTACTCTTTATTTCTGGTAAAATTTTATTAGTATCTCACCTCTCTTATTTCCAGACTTTCTCCCTATTAGCTTCTCAGAAGAGTCAGAATATCAGCTTGGACTGAGTCCCCAGCCAGAAATGTTATTATTAACTATGCAAACTCCTGTCCTGTTGAAAACATCTGGGCCTTTTTATCCCATGAGAAGTCAATGAAGGAGTAAATTTAGCAGTCCAATTTGACATTAATCTCAGTTTATAGTTAAAACAAAAACAAAAGAACAAACAAAAATTTGCAATTCCATTTCATTTGGAGAAGAAAATGCGGACATTTAATAGTGACTTTCTCAAACTATGAAAAACAGGTTTTTGTGTTTCTAAGCAGTTGTATCTGAAATTCAGAACTATATTAAATGCACTATTCAGTGAGCTCTAATTTAAGTGAGATAAGAAAAATCTTTTTAAATTACCAAATTAAGATTCTTATAGCACACTTGTCTCACAATTCTGTTCCAGTGTATTGATAATTTTTGCTTCCTAGTTTGTTGATCATCTACTAGGTAACAATATTTGTACCTCTGTGAATTCTCTTCAAAGATTTCTCACTTAGTTAGCCTTATACAAATTCTCTGTATTTTGTCAGGAAGTTTAGTTATGGTCTGTATTTACTCATAAAGTATTGTACTACTTATTACATTTTAAATTCCAAGAGATAGAATTGGTTTTGATTTGTTATAGTTTGGTTTTCACTTCAATCTACTGCAAAATGTGATTTGAATACTTATTTCATGGTATTCCGGAAAAAAAAAAGAAGTTTATTGATTTAATTATTTGTAAATATTTTGTCAAGGTTCTTTAACGACAGGATAACTTGGGATATATTCAAGCAGTTCTTGTGGGGTCCTGCATTTATGGTCACCCCTGTATTGGAGCCTGTAAGTCCTATCATTTATTTTTGTTCACAAAATATTTTTTGCTTTGGCCCATATGTTTTTAATGACTATATCTTTAAATTCCAGTATGCTAACACTGTACAAGGCTACGTCCCTGATGCCCGGTGGTTTGATTATCATACGGTAAGTCGTTAAGGAATTCTGGGGAATTGACTAAGAGGAAATGAGTTAACAATTTAATCCCAGCCTTTTCATTAGGGACATATTTGGTTTACTTTACACTTAAAAAGATATCTCTTGTTCATTACAGCTGAATCAAATTTATAGTGAAAGAGAATATATTCCACCATAGTTTGTTACGGAGTCATTGATTTATTTTATTGAATAAATATAGAGAATGCACATTGTACACAAAAAGTCATTGTCCTGTATCAAATATGCATAATTACTATTAAAGGTGATATAGTCCTTCTGAGAATAATGTGTATGACAAATCAGGAATAACTTTTGTGACTTTGGAAAACTCATATTTTCTGCATGAGAGCATCAC
Source organism: Vulpes vulpes (assembly GCF_048418805.1). Lineage (NCBI taxonomy): Eukaryota > Metazoa > Chordata > Mammalia > Carnivora > Canidae > Vulpes > Vulpes vulpes. The sequence continues at coordinate 43,909,791 of NC_132782.1, forward strand.
AAAAATAAATAATGGTGAATTACTTCCAAAGGTCTTAATAACTAAGAACTAATTATACACTTTAAATAACATAATTTCCTGAATATGTGTTTGAATTTTTATTAATTTTTAAATTAAATATATCATTTGAAATTATAAATGTGTCCCCTCAAGTACCAATATTGCTGATGATTCTGTTTCTTGCTGCTTGTGTTCTTCCTTGCAACCTTCTTGTTTCCAGGGCCAAGATATTGGTGTCAAAGGATTTGTTTCATTTAATGCTCCTTTATATACAATAAACCTACATGTCCGTGGTGGTCATATCCTACCATGTCAAGAGCCTGCTCAAAACACATTTCACAGGTAAGTGAAGTGTTTACAAGAGCTCAGATTAAATTTCGAATTATGTCATGCTAGAATTGTCAATAACTGGGAAGGGTTTAAGATTTTACCCTACTTTCAAGTTAGTCTGCCACAGTGTCATGGATGTTGGCTAAAAGACAAAGGTCTTTCTTACTCATGGCATAGCAAGAGATGTGAAATTCATGATTGCTTAAGTTTTCCTTGTCCCCAAAGTCCCGTGGAGATAACATGGAGTGGACTATGCCTAGGCAGATGTTGCACATGGAGGAGGTTTGTGTCACACCTAAGGAATTCCAGGCTTAGGCGCTCAGTCCTTTATAATGGCCAGTAAATTTCTTTAAAAATTAATTTAAACCAAACCTGTCCTATCTTCCAATACTGTCTGCTTTAAAAACATCCCTTAAAATATAATTCAGGGACACCTGGGTTACTCAGTTGGTGGGGGATCCAACTCTTGATTTTGGCTCAGGTCATGATCTTAGGGTAGTGGGATTGAGCCCCACATAGGGCTGTGTGCTCAATGGGGAGTTGGATTAGGATTCTCTCTCTCTCTCTCTCTCCCTTTACCCCTCCCTCCTATGCAAGATATGCAGATATTTGAGACTCATGAAAAATTGTCTTCCAACATGGTATTCCTTCTAATAGTAATAAGACTCTCCGGATGAAAATAACAACTAAAACTTCATGTCTTCTGTATAAATTTGCAAAGGGATTGATAAATGAATGCCTTCTTGTATTCTGAGTGGCTGCCTTACCTAAGTACTCACCATTTTTGATGCCTCTGACTTGTGGAAAGAAATAATATTTACTTCATAGAAACATGATTTTTTAAATGAACCTTTCTATAAATTTTAAGCAAATATTAGTCTTTCCTTCCACCTTTTCTATTCCCCCTTTCTACTTCCCTGTGTCACTCCTGTGAAATAGTCTCCAAATCACTTTAGTCTATGAAAATGTAGATGCCCATTGAAAACATCACTGCTTCTTCAAACTTCAGGTCTACTGATGTCCAGAGAGGAACCAGACCTGTTTATTAGCAGCCTTGTACCATATAAAGACGAAAAATAATTCATATTTCCTACCCATTACCATTCATAACTGATCATCTGGCTAAGACCTTCTCTTCTTTGCCCTAAGAGTCCTACCTGGTATTCTCTCCCTCTCATTCAGCATTATATTCAATCTACCAGAGATCATGGGTCCATTATGCTTTTTGTGACTGATGTAAGAGTGAATCTTTTTACCACTCAGAGTGTCTATTTTCATTGTCTAAATTCCTGGCTTAGACATTCAGATTCTAGAGGACTCAGTCTCTGTTCCTTTTCTCATCTTATGCAGTATCCTCTAATTTGGTGATCTAAATGCTGACACCCCCATGTGGAATGAATGGAGTTTTTCTATCTCCAAGAAAGATTCAAATCCATTTCTTTTAATATTCTACACTGATATAATTAAAGAGGAGAAAAACAATTATTCCTTGAGAAGTGAGAGCTTCGTGGAGAAGACCATTAATAAGTTGGGCCTTGAAGAAACCTTTTGTTGTAATAGAACAGTAGAGAGGCCACTGTGTGTGTGTGTGTGAGTGTGTGTGTGTGTGTGTGTGTGTGTGAGTGTGTGTGTGAGTGTGTGTGAGTGGGTAGGGGGTAAAGTAAATAGGCCCCAGGGTTAAGTATATAGATAGGATAGAATGTAAACTGTGAAACATTGTTTAATCTTAAGCTTTAAATATGTTGGAAAATTATGGAAAAATCAGATATTTAATGTTGCTAATAAGGTATTCTTATCTTTTACCCCAGTTACTATAAAATGAAATACATATATAAGTATATATGAACATATATCTATATGTATTCATACTAAGACTTGTTAACATTTTTACAAGGAAAAATCAAGTTACTATAGAGATTTGAACTCTAGATAATCTGGATATTTTAGGGAAGTTCGATGGCAATACAATTTTCAACATTTGTGATTGGAAAAGGCAATAGCAGCTATGCATAATATGCCTGAGAAATCCTTCTTAGCAATATGAAGCTGTCAAACCAAACCACTGTGAGTGAGGAAGCAGATATTTAGTCCATGTAGGTGCAAGGTTGGGAGGTATTGCCCACTTCAAGGATAGAAATTACAACTTGCAGGCTACTCATCACATTCTTATTAATAATTTCCAATGATAACAGTGATTTATGTATGAAAATGTGAAGAAGGCTTAAATTATAATAGATAAATAATGCTATTAATATAGTTTCATGGTTAATGGGCAGTGGCAGGATTAGCAGAGAGAAAAATAAATATATCAATAAACTTAACTTTAATTATTATAAATGATGCCCCTTTTGATTTGTTACAATAGATGATCTCTTGAGATCAAAAGACAATGCATGATATTTTCTATTAAATATGAAGGATTTTATGGTTTATATCATTCCCAGTAACTCATTAAGGAAAGTCCTTTAATTTTCTTTGTCTAAAACAGTTAGTATTCTCCTTAGTTGGTATTCTTAGTTTTCCTTTGGATATTTATATGGATGCCACATCATAGCTAAACATGTGCTATTCTATAAACATAGGTGAAATTATATCTTTTTTTTTTAGCCGACAAAATTACATGAAGCTCATTGTTGCTGCAGATGTTAATCAGAGGGCACAGGGGTCTCTGTTTTGGGATGATGGAGAGAGTATAGGTGAGTGTCCCATTTAGTAGATAAATGTAATTGATGGCATACATATTATCTCGCATTACTTTTATGTTATCTACTATTGTACCTTGTAAACTAAGTGAAAGGCTAATAATATTATTCAAAGCTAAAGTAGCTTAATAATTAGCTAAATCAACTTAAAAATGTAGTGTCTAAACATTATAGACTTTTCTCTAAGCCTAAATATAGTTAATCCTTATGGTAAATGTCTGAAAAACTAAGAAATGTGTATGGACCGAGAATGTATATTGATTATCTGTTGTCATGCCATTCACACGATAGACATTCAGTATGCATGAGGTCAGCAATGCTGAAAAACCAGGTTCCATGTGTGCAGGGCAATGCCTAAAGTGTGCCTCTAAAATGTGAGATAGTTTAGAAACAAAATTCAAGTTTGGTCTCAGTACCTCATGCCTATTTTTTTTTTAATTCAATATTTTTTTACGTGTGAAGTTTAAGGATTTAAACTTAGATCTATGTTTACTCTATGACTATTTCTTAAGACCACACAGAACTAACTGCTAGGCTTCCAGCAGTGTGTGCTTTGCTGACCATTGTCATCAGAATCACTTGAGGCAGTTTAAGATGCAGATTCTAAGGAGCATTTTATTTCCATTAATTTGGGGAGAAGCCTAGGTATCACCTTTAGATGATTATTATGCTGTTAAATATACACCAGTGTGGATTTAGGCTTATTGACTGCCATTAACAGTGCTACTCTACTTAGATGGGAGTTCTGAACATTCTCTTTACACAAATGTTAGTCGTAAAAACTAACATCCATGTGGAACTGATGGTCACGTGAGGCAGTTTACTGAGATTTAAATTATTCACAGAAGATAGATTTTTCATTACTAGTCAAGACATACATCTTTCATATTTTTAGGTAAACCCTAGTTAATATTTTGGAACCCTAAGAAATAGGAATCTATTTATTAGTAAATAAAGCATACCAGAAGGTTGATACAAGAGTCATATGGTAAAAAGCAAGACTCTTAAAAACAACAACAAAAAAACTTTTCCTAGTATTTTGTGATTTAAGGTGAAGAATCAACCACTATTAGTTAAAATCTTACATTTTTAGAGTCCTGACCTTCATTAACACATTAGCTGGAGTTCTGCAGTTTGCAGCCTTTCTCACCTGGGCCCAGCAGGCTGCACTTTGTATTTGCCTACAGTTTCCCAGGGTTGTAAGGTTGAATTATGCATAATTTGCATCTTTGTCTTGGAATCTTTGAATTTACCTATGTAATAAATTAATTCAATTGAACAGAAAAGGAGACAATGCTTCTCTTAGAAATTTTCTCCAGCTCTCCCTATCAAATTAAGATACAGATAAAAGAACTTGGTATGACTATTACCCTATGAAAGTTTCATGGCAGATTTTATTTTTTAATCACTGGAAAGTAACAACTTAATTCAAATATTTATTTATAGTCTTTCCATGTAAACATACAAAATTCTTCTGGCAAATTGTATTTGTTTTTGTTGTTGTTGTTGTTGTTGTTATATCTCACAAACTCAGTATATATGTTGTAATTAAGTACAAAGATTTCAGATAATCCCTTGAGCAAACAGCCACAACAATATGCAACAAATGCTTAGCATGTCTGATTCAGCAGGTTGGAATCTCCGAAGAAGTTTTCTCTTACAGCAAGCTTGTCAATCTAGTTGATAGGCACAAAATTATTTCCTCCTTTAAGTACATTCACATTTTATAAAATGTTATTTCCTGACATATTTTTTTTCTCTCAAAGAAAATCAAAGATAACATTCAACAGATCTCCCTCATCCATGGTTAAGTTAAATAAACTTAGAGAAAAATTAGATATGCAATGATGATATTTGTTATCCTTTTAACTAGGAAAGAGAAGCAAAATATTTTTACTATGTTTCTTCTTTGTAAATATAAATACTTTTTTTCCTTCTACAGATTCCTATGAAAGAGGCTTCTATTTCTCGGCACAATTTAATTTAAACAATGTATGTATTCATGTCCGATTATTTGTATGCAATTGTGATAAATAATATTTGAAGTTTTATTCCATACTTATATTTTTGTATTTTATATTTATTGCATAGCAGAACTCATGTTAAATATATGAATAAATAATTTACTATATTATTATATACATTTTGGTTAACAGGTATGTGCTTTAAAAGTCTTTATTGCTTTTGAAAGTGGATGGTTTAAATTACTTATTTTTCTTTGTCTTTATAGAATACCTTGACAAGCACTATATTGCAAAATGGTTACATAAACAAAGATGAAATGAGGCTTGGATTCATCATCATATGGGGGAAAGGAAAGACTCCTGTTACTGAGGTTAATCTCATATATAATGGAAATACAGAAGCAGTTAAATTTATTCAAGAAACAGACAAGGAGGTAAGTGACACACAAACAATTTTAATGGAGTTTTTCAAAACATCTATATGGATGTCTTCTATTTCTTAACCCTAATGAAACATAATTATGAGTTACCTATGACTTCCGTTGTTTATTCATTTTTTCTTAAACTTCCAAGTTGATCTCCATATTATCATCCTTATTGACCTGTCATACAAATCAACCTAGTGGGATCTGTGTTACAATTTTCCCGACATAATCAAAGCAAGATTAAATTGACATTAAGCTTCTAAGTCATTGTTATCCCTATATGGTAAAGTGCCTCAAAATTTAATTTTTTTCAAAATAAAATGTCTACATTTAAATATTTAATACATCTCGGATAAAATATATTTGGAAATCCTTGCAAAATTAATAGATTGTCTATTGGCACTCATGAATAATTTGACATACAGGTGTGTAAGGATCTGATGTATGTTAAATAAATATTCAGGATTTTTTGTCAAAATCCCACTGCAACCAGTAATTAGTTTTTTACTTTGAACAAAAATTTTAAGCTTCCTTTTTCTTTCAAACTCAATAAGTATACACAAGTAAACAATTTCTTCAGTTCCTTCCAATTCTAAATCCTGGAATCCATGTCTCAAAAAGGTAGAATTCAAAAAACATATGTTCTAGACAACAGCTAAGTGTTATAAATGATCCAAGTACAAGGCTATGTCTCTACTGCTAAAATTGTGTGTGTGTACGCACCTGTTAGTGTTTATGGCTGAATAAAAATAGCTAGTTGTTAATCAACCAGTCACTTCAGATAAAGCTAACTTACAAAACAGCCAGTCGTTTGACTGACTTCAACCGAAAAAAAATAATAATTGTGTCTTGGACCATAGTATTAGGTTCTTATAGATTTTATGAATGTGAGAAGTGAACAGCACCTGAAACGTCACTCCATCCATTCGAAACTTAGTACCTGTCCTAGGCAAGTATTATTTCCCCTTTAATATAGAACCATGTCTTAATTACCATTTTAGCATCAAAATGCTTTTATTTCTTTATATTATATCAAGATTGGGAAGTTAGAGTTTTGTATACTTAATGTTCTTCCTTTGTAAAATAAAAAGTTGATAGCTTAGTGCCTCATCCCCATTTTTTCTTCTTTTTAAAATTTCAATGGTTTGTAAAATTGCAGGGTAAGGGAATCACTGATTTAGTCTAGAGGTCACCTACAGCATACCAAGAAATTGAGTCCTTCAAAAGGAAAATTAATTTTCTAGGAAGAGTCAATAGTTATTGGTCACAATTAGAGTCCATGTTTTTGACTGGCCAATGTTCAACCAGATTAAAAGGGATAATTTGCCATATAATTTTCTTGCTCTTTATTTAGTACTGCATTGATAAAAAATAAAGCTCCTAATTTTTTGCTATAAAAATAAACTAAATACAGTCAGATGAACAATGTCAAATAAGATATTTTAACATATCAAGTATTATTTCAAGTTCATTTTGACCAGATACTTGGTATAAAAACACATCATTTATAAAAAGTTCATTCCACTGCTTCCAAACTCATTCAAAAAGAATTTTAAGTTTTAAGAAGAAATTTCTACGCTATTTTATTACCTCGGTGATTCCAAAAGAAGATACTAAGTTTAATTACTAACAATTGAACAGTTCCTTCTAAATTCATTCAATAAAACAAATATTTATGAGTGTCTAATGTTTCCAAACTTTATAGATATATGCTAAAAGTAAAGAATGGTCAATTTTTTTCTTTATCCTGGTTGCCCTTCTCCGTCAGTGTGGGAATTATATGCAAAGCATGATTTAATTGCTCTGTCAATGCAATTTTATCTAGTGTATTTTTAAAAAGATTTTATTTACTTATTTGAGAGAAAGAGAAAGAGAGAGAGTGCACCAGCAGGGGGAGGGGCAGAAAGAGAGGGACCATAAGACTCCTCACTGAGCAGGGAGCCAGACACAGGGCTCAATCCCAGGACCCTGAGATCATGACCTGAACTGAAGCCAGATGTTTAACCAACTGAGCCATCCGGGTGCTCCTCTATCAATACAATTTTAAAAACATTTTCCTAGCAACAATTATGTTTTGTTGTCTTTTGTACAGATATTAAGAGCTATCTGATGTACTTGTTGCTTTTCACTTTTGATATAAAGGAACTAGCTTAGGTTTTGGTGTAAGATGAATATTTCAAATCTGGCTAATATATATTTTAAAAAATGCTTAACTTTTATCTTTTAAACTCCTCTACTGTACAATATGGGAAATAAATTCTAGAATGTTGTGTTTTAGTGAGGAATGTATTTTATAAAGACTCAGAGTAACTGGTATTCAATAAGCAGTAAAGGAATGTTGAATTCTCTTCCTCTTCTCTTCAATATATGATAATTGAAACTAAATTTTCTGAGCTAAAGCACAGAAAGTCATGTGAGTGTATTGGAGAAAAAGCAATAAGGTCTAATGTAATCATCATATCATAAAAATATTACAAATGGTTGACTGCAGCTGCTTAATTAGTCACCTCCATATTTAGTCCAGATTCTGTCCAATGAAAGAAAGTAACACAACTAAGTTTAAATTATTGGCAATAAATTAATCATCCTAAAGCATTTTAAGATTGATACAAAAGAAAACATATTTACAGTCTAATTTTTGCATGTAGATGTGCTCTAATATTTGAAGGCAGGAAGCATAGAGATTTATGTAATGCAATTATAAATAATTCTATGTTTAGGAATATTGAGAAAAAATAAAGTAATATAAATCAAGATAATTGGTTAATAGTTTTATTTTATTATTTTTATTTTTTTTAATAGTTTTAGTTTTCATAGTCTCTTAACTATTCCACCTCTCTGGGATTTATTTTTAACTGCAAAATGAGTGGGTTGGGTGAGATTATTGCTGTAATAGTTGTGAACTCTGTGGAATAAAAATTCACCAAAAAAAAAAAAAAGAGAAACAAAGACTATTATGCTACTTACAGAAAATTTATTTATGGAAATAGTCTTACTTAGAAAAACAAAAAACAACACAGTTCTGAATAAAAAATAATTACCATTTTATTTTCTTTTTAGATATTAAATATTGATCTGACAGTGAATAATGTTACTCTAGATGAACCATTTCAAATCATCTGGTCATGAAGATCACCATCAATTCCAGTTGTCAAAGGGAAATTAACACCTGGATTTAAGTTTCACTGTACTTATAGTTTTCCCTTTTTGATGATTTCTTATATTGTGTAAAATATGATTTTCATAATATCTATCTAAAGTTTTCCCACAGTGTACAATAATATTAAAACTAATTTTTTATATTAATGTGTTCTGGATCCAATTTTTAACATATTTAGCAGGATTTAAGTAGTTCTAGTTACCTTGCAAATATTAACCAAAACTGTAAACTAGTTACTAAATATATATGTGTGTAGCTTAGATATACTTAAAACAGGTGATTTTTTAAATGAAAATTTTGTATAATTCTATAAAATATTTTCTTCAAGGTTTAGCAATTTTAAGACATGTAACAGTAATTGTCATCAGATTTAATTATTTCTTAGTATGTACATTTAATTAAAAAACAGAAAATAAAATGTATATAAGTATAGAAAGTGTACATTTCTCTTTATTTTCTAAAAGGAAATTGTCCTAACTTGGATTGCTATACAAATTATCATAGATTGAGTGGTTTAGGCAATAAACATTTATTTCTCATTGTTCTGGAGGCCCAGAAGTCTGATCAAGGTGCCAACAGATGGTGTCTGGTGAGGACACTCTTCCTGGTTTTGCAGATGGCAATCTTCTCCTTGTATCTTCACATGGTGAAGACCAGAAAGAAAAGACACAAGCTCTCTGATGTTTATTCTTACAGGCACTAATCCCGTTCATGGGGCTTCACTCTCATGACCTAATTACCTTCCAAAGGTGTCATCTCCAAATGCTGTCATACTGGAGATTAGGGATTCAGCAAATAATTTGGGAAGTACACAAGCATTCAGTCCAGAGCAGAAATCAAAATTTCTCTTATAGCTGTGCTTTCTATACAGGAGGACAAATATTAAAGTTTATTCTATTTAGTTGGTTAAATAAACCTTATTCTAGCGCATTCATGTAGGTTGGAAGACGCTAAATCATGATCTAAAATAGTATTCATTGGTATTTTTAACACTTCGGTTTCCTTGGAGTTACTTCATCAAAGAATATCTGTAACTTGACCTAATTCTTTTCTAATTAAAAATTAAAATATTATTATAATGGAATCCTTAAGACAACTCAAACTCAGAATACAAGGAGTGGGGAAATAATAATAAGAATAATGATGGTTATTATAAAATAGACAAGAAATACAGAGTATTGATGAGGATGTGGAGAAAAGAGAACACTTGCATTCTATTGGCAGGTATGTAAATTGGTATAGTCACTTTGGAAAAGAATATGAAGTTTCCTCAAAAATTAAAAATAAACTATCATAAGATACAGCAATTCTATTTCTGGGTATTTATCTGAATAAAACAAAAATATTAATTAAAAATATATGCACACTCCATGTTCATTGCAGCACTATTTATAATAGCCAACATATGGAAATAATTTAAGTGTCAATTTATTGGTGAATGGATAAAGAAATTGTGGTATGTACACACAGCAGAATATTATTCAGCCATAAAAACAATGAAATCTTATTTGCCATTTGTGGTAACACGGTTGGACCTCGAGAACATTTTACTAAGTAAAATAAATCATACAGAGAAAGACAAATACCAGATAATTTCTCTTATATGTGGACCTTAGAAACAAACAAACTCATAAAAAACAAGTTCATAGATGTAGTCAGCAGATTGATGGTTGCCAGAAGTGGGGTAGAAGGGGAAGGTTAAAAGAAATGGGAGAGGAGGGTCAAACGGTAAGGAGAGAAAAGAAAAATAGGAAAGAAAGGAAAAGAAAAAAGAAAATTAAAAAGAAAACAAAATAAAAGTATTAGAATACTGTTATAATGGAATATTTAAGACAATTCATAACTCAAAATACAAGAACCAGGGAAAACAATAGTAATGATGATAATTGCGATAATAACAACACTAAAAATAAATTAAGTTTACTGTTAAGAAATATTATAGCAATTGTGGAGAATTTACAAACAGATTCTAGATTATAAAATCAGGTGTTGGCAATGAATCCAGTCACTACAGATGAGATTATAAATGAACATAGCCATTTTTGAATGGCAATCATGTAGTAGTCAGTAAAAGTAAGTTGGTGTATTCGCTTCCACCCAGAGTTCCATCCTTGAGATGCTTTCACAGAGGTGCACAAAGAGGTACATACAAGCATATTTGTTGCTTGTTGTTGAAAAAGAAAAAAAATCATCAATGCTGTTAGCTTGGAGTTAGTTTGGCTGTAAGAATTAAGCCATAAGGTTTTTCTACTGAAAATAAACAGGTCGCAGACATCTGACCACAGTGGAGCAAGACAAAAACAAAACTATTCCATAATCATTTTTGAGTCAGGAAACGATAAAAATACTCAAAAACATAAAATACCGAACACCTGCTTCTCTGGACTTATATGAGTAATCTGCCTTTTTTTTTTTTTTTTAAATCAATTGCAGCTGTAGTCCCATTCCATTCCTTCCACCTTCTAGAGAAGAAGGAAACCCAGTAATATAAAAGGCATCACTGTTGACTATGGTAATAAAAGAAGTGGAGATAGCTCTGTCCTAGTAGGGGTCTTAGTGATAATAGCATTTATGAATCCTAAGTCATTTTGTAGGAAAAAATTGGTCCCATGATGAAACCGGTCAAAATATGTTAACTTTAAAAATAAAGCTAACTTGAGTAATGTAATTATTACTCTAGCAATTATATTTAGTTCTCAACGGCATATTTCATATACAAGTGCAGAGGCATCCAGGTATACGTTTAAGAGAGAATGAGAAATTACTTATAGCTGTTCACATAAAAATGAGATGCCCATCCCATACTTGTCTCTCCTAAACAACCTGAGGCCATCATGCTCTGTTCTGTACCACTGTGATTTCTTCTTATGTGTTCCACAGACACTAACTTCCTCTTACCTGGGCAAGGAAGAACTGATTTACTCTGGGGAACTTCAGCCTATCAAAACAAGTTTTCCCACCTTAGTTTTCTATTGCTTTGTAACAAATTATCACAAATATAGCAGTTTAAAGGAATTCAATTTTATTATTTCACAGTTTCCAAGAGTCAGGAGGTGGGTCTTGAATTAGCTGGCTCCTCCACTCAGGCTCTCACAAAACTGAAATCATGAGGTTGACTGGGTTATGTCTTCATCCTGAGACTAGATTGGGAAAGAATTACTTCCAAACTCACTCAGGTTGTTGGCAAAATTCATTTTCTTGCATCAGTAGGACTAAGGACTTGCTTTCTTGGTGATCACAAGTTACAGGCTGCCCTCAGCTTCTAGATATTGCCCTCGCTTCCCAGTGGCCATGCAGAGTTCCTTACTGTGTATGCTTCCTTTACATTGCCACTTACTTATTGCACTAAGGAGAATCTCTGGAGCAAGTCTGCTAGTAAGGTGGAGCCTTACATAACATTTTATGATCATGGAAATTATGTCTTATCAACTTGTCATAGTCCCTTGAGTAGAGTAATTGATATGCCCTGTCCACACTCAAGGGTAGAAAATTACACAAAGTTGTGAATTTCAGAAGGTGATGCTTAGAGGAGTCGTCTTAAATTCCATCTGCTGCATCCCAAAACTTTTCCACGTGCCAAACAGAACACTATCAAATTGATAGAAATAAGGATCCACTAAGGATTTCAAAACCATACACCAAAGACAAGTATGTCTGTAGACCCAATAAACACTATAATAATTAATTAGCAAGTATTTGCTGAGTACTAATTACACATAAAGCTTGTATAAGACACCAGTTGGCATTTGGAACCAAATTTCAAATGGAGATAGAAACAACAGGTACTGATAATCCATTCTCATTCCTCAGAAAGCCAGCATATATTATCAACCCTGAAAAAAAAAATATTCAAAATGAGTGCTCTGCCATTGAAAAGTGTTTCACTGAATATATATGTTCAAATTATGATTGTCTATTTAAAAGAAGTGTGCTTGCTTTATGTTCTTGCCAGTGAGATAATATACAAAATACAGAATAGTATAGACCAATGATTTAGAAATGCAGCCCCCAACAGCCCTAACATTTCTCTAAGGCCTTCTCTAGCTAAATAAAGAGAAAGATTTAGCCGGCCAAATCTCCTACCCCATCCTCATTTCATCCATATTAGCTCTGGTTTATATGACTTATGCATTTGGCTACTCAACGAACATAAAATCGGGGGCAAACAGATGAGTCTAATTTTGGCTTCCAACATGTAATGGTGTGACATGGATTGGGGGGCATCCCCTGCATAATCTTGGCGATCTTTATTGTTCCTAAGTAGCAACTAACGCCTGTGTTTCAAAACATACAAGTTATAAAGTAGAAAATATATGACATTCACTATCTTCCTCTGTGATTCACAAAATCAATGTTTCAAATCTGATTTAAGGGGCTGAGAAGATTAATTTGGTGATAACTACGTGAAGGAGACTTACTTTGTCATAACCCAAAATAAAATGACCTGAGTGTTAAAAAGCCTTATGCTTTATATTTCAAACCCTTCTCCAGTGTATTATCTCCTCTCTATTCTTCTTCAGGTCCCCATTGTTTCTAATCTGGAAACATTTTTTTTAGAGCTTCCTAAATATCTCTTCTTGTTTCTATTCTCATCTCTTCCAAACTTTCCCAATTACCACACAATACAGTAAAAATATAAACTACAAATATCATTTTATTTTCTTGATCACACTTCTGTGATTCACCTCAAATAAAATCCAAAACTTTTATGGTTATATGCAAGTTTCCAACTAAAAGACCTTTAAAAAAGTAAAGTTCTACTAAAGAGCATGAGAAAAAATAAATATTTTGGAAAGAAATACCTTGTTTTTGATAAAGAGGTTTAATTTTAACTTAATCTCTCACACTCATTGTGTTTCTTCCTCCTTTGCTACCTAAAATGCTGCTTTTTTCTGCCTTATTCTCTTAACAAATTCCTGCTATGTTAACATTAAGCTTCACTGTCAAATTAATGGGCATGATTTTCTATCTCCTTGAAGCAAAATTAGTTCTCTCTTCCTTCATATTCCCATGGTACTTCCTGTATTACATTAATTTGAAATTGAAATTGGCTATTTATATCTTCCAAGTATAGGGTTTTGAGGCCAAAGAACAGGGACTGCCTCCCATATTCTACTGTTTAACTCAGTACATAATGCTAATAAATGTGTTGAATAAATACAAAAAAAGGAAGTTAAAATTTTTATTAAGCTCTTAATAGTTGAGTAGAGAAGATAAATCATTTATTAAGGCTTTTTTCCCATGGCAGAATGAGAAGAGAATAGGATACAGGAAAATATATATACAATGTCTTACTTTTCCTAGATCTAGAAAATTGCCCATAAAAGGGACAAAGATTTTAAAAAAACAAGAACAAGAAGGGCAACCTAGTGCCATTTTTCCCAACTAGTGTTATCATAAAAACCCAGAGTGAACAAAAAACATTTTACACTATGAGGTGAAGGAAAAAGAATGAAGGATTCCTGACTTCCTATTAATTGAGAATTTGGGGAAGAAATTGATTTTCAGAATAGGCTTAACCTGAGGGATGGGAAGCTGTTAACTTGCAAAGCAGAGGTCTGGCTTGCACTCCTGAGATTCTTGTAGTTCCTGGCTAATAAAACTGTCATATTGAGCCCAGTGACACAATTGAAAGGAGACTCAGTCCCAGACTTCTAGGCAGAGATATTAGTACCAGAACCAACAGAAGGATCCATATTGGCTAAGGAGGCAAAGACATAAAGGAGACTCATGTGTCAGCAAAGCCGAGGGGCCCTGGGACCTGAAAAAAAAAAAAGTACATATCAGTAAGCAAGCTATTCTGCTCTTCGATAACCACTATTTGCTTATGCCTAACAGAATAAAGAGCAATCCATAATAAATCTCTTATTTTCTCAGATGAAATTTGCATATTTCTTACAAAATAAACATTGGACATTGAAAGAATATTAATAGTAAATTAATTTGAAATAATTGATTTTCAATGTATATCATCTTTGCCAGTGTTAATACATTTTATGATGGCTTTATTGAGATATCATTCACAAACCATAAAATTCATTATTTAAAGTGTACTAATCAGTTGTTGTTACTATATAGTCCCAGAATTGGGCAACCAGCACCAGTATCTAATTTTAGGTTGTTTTCCCCCAACTACTCCATTCACATTTAAATCCATTCATCCACTTCATTCTACCGTTCCTGCCCCTGGCAACCAGTAATTTACTTGTCTATAGATTTGTTCATTCTGGACATTTTATATAAATAGAATCATACAGTTCATAATCTTTTGTGGCTGGATTCTTACAACTTAGCATAATGTTTTCAAAGTTCATTTTATGTTGTAGCATATATCAGCAATTTACTCCTTTTTATTAATGAATAATATTTCATTTTATGGATATACTACATTTGTTTATTCATCTTTCATTGATAGGCATCTGTATTGATTCCACTTGTTGACTGTCATGAGTAGTGCTACTATAATAAAGGCACACATATTTGTGTACAAGACATGTCTTCATACCTTTTCAATATAGACCTATGAATGGAATTGCTAAATCATATGGTAGGTCCTTGTTTAGCATTTTGAGAAACTTCAAAACTTTTCCAAAGTGGTTGCACCATTTTACATTCCTACCAACAGTATATGAGGGTTTCAATTTCTTCCTATCTTCACTACGCTTAAAATTCTTTTTGATTATAGCCATCTTGGGGTGTGTGGAGTACTACCTTACTGTAGTTTTGCATCCAAAATAATAAATGATATTGAGCATCTTTTCATGTGCTTATTGACTATTTGTACATCTTTGGAGAAAGTCTAGGTGACTTATATGAGGGTATATGCCATGTGCACGAAAGTCTATAAAGAATTAATACAAATGAAGTATAAATAAATAGCCCCAGTAATAAGTGGGCAATTAATTTTTTATTTAGGTGAAAGTACAGCTCATAGAAAAATGACAACCTTCTTTTTAAAAAGATATTTATTTATTTGGCAGAGAGTGGGGCAGAGAGAGAGCACAAGCATGGGGAGCAGCAGGCATAGCGAGTGGAAGAAATAGGATCCTCACTGAGCAGGGAGCCCAATGCAGGGGATCATGACCTGAGTCTAAGGCAGATACTGAAACAACTAAGCCTTGCAGGTGCCTCCAAAATGACAATCTTCTTAATAAATGGTTTTGGGCCAATTGCTAAGTATATGAAAAATTTATCTCTTGAATCATATTTAAAAATTAATTCAAAGTAGTTTATAGACCTATATATAAAAACTAAAACCTATTAATTATCTAGAATAAAAACACAGGAGAAAACTTTGTTACCTTATATTAGCTTTATATTTGTTGATATATCAAAAGCACAATAGATCACAAAAAAAAACCTGACAAATTTGTTTTTATGAAGATGTAAAAGCTTCTGCTCTGCTAAAGGTACTGTATAGAGAATGCAAAGACAAACTACCAACTGAGAGAAAATATTTAGAAATTATATATCTTATGTAGAACTTTTATCCAAATATATATAAAGAACTCTTAATACACAATACAAATAAAATAAAACAAACATGTTGATTAAACATGGACAAAAGAGGGGTGCCTGAGGGGCTCAGTAGGTTGAGTGTCCAACTGTTGATTTTGGCTCAGGTCGTGATCATAGGGTCATGAAATTGAGCCCCACGTCCAGCTCCACACTGGGCATAGAGACTACTTGGGATTTTTTCTTTCTCCCCTTGCCTTTTCCCCCAGTTTGGAGTTCTTAAAAAGTTAAGTATTCACCTATCATGTGACCCATCAATCTTACTCTTATATATTTATCTTATATATTTATCTTATATTTAATTAAATTAGGGCTTGTGTCCATGAAAAAGGCTATTTTGAAATATTAGAGTGGCTTTAATCATAAGCCCCAAGGCTGGAAAACATCCAAATACACCTCAACTACAAGATGCATAAATAAATTATGGGAACCCAAAAAAAGAAATAAAAGCTTAAAACTTATAAAATCATGGAAGAAACCTTAATGCATTATACTAAGTATAGAAACTCAAACAAATTCACATTATTCAAAATTCATTTATTTGAAATTCTGTTAAAGTAAACCTGAGACAAAAGACAGACCAGAGTTGTCAGGGACATGAGGTGGGGGAGGTGAATGGTGACAAAGAAACATGGAGAATTATTTTGGGGCAATGAAATTATTCTAATCCTTATTTTGGTGACAGCTACACTGAGATATGTATTTCTGAGAAATTATAAACTGCTTACTTAAAAGGATAAATTTTATCATAAAAGTTAAACCATATACGAAAGTAAAAAATATATATAATACAAATCCAAGTATTTAAGATAAAAAGCAGGCAAAACTAATCAATTGGTGATAGGAGTAGTAACCTTTGTGGGGGTTGTGTCCAGAAGGGCATTAACACGGTTTCTAGGTGCTGGTAATGTTCTTTCCCTTGGTCAAGTTTTGATTCCAAAGGTGACTTAATTTTGTGGAAATTCTTTGAGTTCTACATTTAGCTTTTATTTGTATTTTTACATATACATGTCCATAGTTTAAAAATTGAAGGGCTTCACAGATAAGGTAATTAGAAATATATTTGATGATTTTTAATTCCTATATTCTTTCTTTTTTAAAAGAGAATATTTAATTAATTTATCTATTTATTTAGAGAGGGAGAGTGTGAGTAGGAGGAGGAGCAAAGGGAGAGGGAGAAAGAGAATTTCCAGCAGACTCTGTGCTGACCATGACACGGGGCTTGAGCTCATAACCCAAAGATCATGACCTGAGCCAAAATCAAGAATCAAACACCAACCACCTGAGCCACCCAGGTGCCCCCCTATATTTTACTTCTTGGAGAAATATCTGTCTTATGTGAAAAAGGTTTGAATCATAATTCTATGTAATCAGAACTGTTATATCTGGCACAGGATTATTTTACAGCAATTACCATGGAATACAGATATACATACAATAAAAAATCCTGACAAAACTTTTTATAAATTAATTGAAGTATGTTGGTTAAGTCTTCTACTGGTCTCTTTTATGATTCTATTTCTTAATCTTATTCTTTCTTTTGATTTTAGTATCCTCTCAATGAGGTCAACTCTTATGTCTGTATCTCCTTCACATTTTTCAGCTCAGTCCCAAACTCAAATTTCAATCTGCCTTTGGGGTATATTTTTTAATGCAGTCTTACATAATAGGGATTGAAAATCAAAAAGTACATAACTTGTGAAATTATCAAATTAACTTCTCATTTCCCCTCCAAACAATATATTAGGTTTTTTTTTTTTTTTTTAATCTATTTTTTTTTTTAATTTTTATTTACTTATGATAGTCACAGAGAGAGAGAGAGAGAGAGAGAGAGGCAGAGACACAGGCAGAAGCAGGCTCCATGCACCGGGAGCCCGACGTGGGATTCGATCCCGGGTCTCCAGGATCACGCCCTGGGCCAAAGGCAGGCGCCAAACCGCTGCGTCACCCAGGGATCCCAATATATTAGGTTTTTAAAATAATAAACCTTTGTCAATATTTTATATGCATAGAAGCACATTTGTTTATATATCCTTTTCTCACCTGCACTATCTTTTAAATTACACAAGTGGTCAAATGGGTAGGTAATTTGCTTTTCTCAAACTCATGCAATTAAAATTTGAACACATCACATATATAACTCACAAAATGAGTATCAGAAAGATATTTACAGGACACAAAGGACCTACATTCCCACGTGTTCAATCAGAAGTCTCCCTTTCTTTCTTTCACTGAATGAGTCACAGTTCTGCACTCAGATATTCGAAAACCTTGACATGATATTTTATTTGTCTACAATCTCTTTCACTTTATCCTTTCAGGCTTTTCTATTTTTTTTTCTTTTGCGCCACAGTATTTGTCAATCTAGTCCCTTCTTTTCTTTGCAATACTATCATCTAACGAACTTCTTCATCATCTCAAACTCCATATTATTAAAATACTTCCTTTGTAACCTGTCTTCAATCTCTCCATTCTGTAATCTACTGTAATCTCTCTGTAATCCATTCTGTAATTTCAGGAAAATTGTTCCCAAAATTCACTTTCATGATTCTTGTTTCCTTCTTAGCATGCTTGCAAGTTTTTCCATTTTTTCCCCAACAGAATTAAAGTTTAATATTGTTAGCCTATCCTGAAATATTTTCTGCAATCTGAGAAGAAACAGTGGGCTAGTAAGTTTAGTTCTGTTGCTGTGAAGTCAGACTTCTGTTTTGGCATTAATATTATACAATGCTAGATGTATGATCATAGGCTATCTTAATAGTTAAAACATTTACTTTCTGTGAGATGCTTTATAAATCTTAGTTTTTCTCCAATAACATTTAATAAGTATGTAATATCATTATCCTAATTTTATAAATGAGGAAAGTAAGGAACAGAAAGTTAACTTGCCCAAGGCCATATAGCAATAAATACTGGAGATAAAATCCACCTTATTCTAGATATCACACTCTATACCAATACATTGCACAGACTTTGTTAAGCTTATCAATTCTCATTTTCCTCTGCTTACTCATTGCTTATATGATCCAACTTCTCTACATTTTTTGGTTTCAGTTCCAAAGAAAAAATGGTGCTACCTATTCGTTTGTTCATTTGTGCGATGTGAAAAATCACCCCAACATCCTGTGATTTTAAAAAATCATTTTGAGTATCTTTCATGGTTTTATGACGCTGCATTGGGTGTGTCATGTATTGTATCAGATATAGATTGGAACATGAGTCAGTTGAAGGCTCGATTGCCTAGAAATCCAAAATTCAGGATGCCTGGGTGGCTCAGCAGTTGAGCATTGGCCTTCAGCTCAGGGCATGATCCTGGTGTCCTGGGATCAAGTTCCCCTTACCCCCCGCAATTGCTCCCTGCAAGGAGCCTGCTTCTCCCTCTGTCTATGTCTCTGCCTCTCTCTGTGTGTCTCTCTTGAAAAAATAAATAAAATCTTAAAAAACAAAACAAAAACCAAACAAAATGACACCTTCATTTCTATGTGATGACTCATTGTTCGTCCTCATGACCTCTCTCTATAATTGAGTTGCTTGGATTTCTTAGGTGGAAGCTCAGAGCTCCAAGAGGCAGGAAGTGATACAACTAGTAAAAACAGTCACAGACTAGACTCAAGGAGGTGAAGAAATACAGTCTTTCTCTAGAGAAGTGGCAAACTGACAAACTACCAGATTATATTCTTTCCTCCAGCTCCTCCTTTCTGTTGTTTGGCTCCATGCTGACATTGAAAATCTTCATTGCCTGCTCAGTATTAATTTTACTGGAACTTATATTTAGGAGGAATTGCATAAAGCATTATATATATTAAGCAGAATTCCACTATTAGCAAATTAATTTCTCCTCTAATTATCTCTCAACAATCTCCCCAAATAACTTGAGGTTAAAAACATTGGAATGACACAAACACAAAGTAAAAGAGGCAATGATATGGAAATTAAATTGAATTGAATTAAATTAAATTTGAACTATGTAAATATTGTGGACATATCTGTTTTCTCTGACTGTCCTTCATATACAACATGAAATTAGTCACAACTAATGTGTTTTCCTCTGATTACTAGGTCATTCAATGCAAGTTTTCATTTGACATAAACAGAAATAGTGGTTGGAAAATTGATAGATTAGGAAAAAAATAGATGAGATTTTTAATAGTAAAAAGGAGACAATAATTTTTGTGTTTGCTTGCTTGCTTGCTTGCATAGATTTCAGAATGTTATGCTAAGTGAAGAGAAATCCAAGAATAAGTCAGGGGCAAACTAATCACTATCATATTCTCTGTGGAGAACCAAATCTGTTTAACTTAGTCTACGTGAAGTTAACGTTTTTACTTACATCAAAGATGTGAGAGCAGAAGTACACTGTGTTGATGGCTCTCCCTCAGAATTCTTTTGGTTCAACCAGGTAGGGAATGTTGAGACTCATCTTTTGAGCAGGTGACAAATTGCAGAGGAGGTTGAGGTGCTTTTCTATTGGGATCATTTCAATCTTTTATGGATGCATGTTTCAAAATTAATATTTTAATTATTATAACTATTTTATTTGCCCATGTAAATTCTATTTTTCAATATACAGCTCTTTGATTTCAAAGATTAAATGATGTGATGAGATAAATCAATAAATAAATCCCCTTGTCATCCCTTTTGAGAGTACATGTCATATTTTATGGTTATGAATACTATGGTTTGTAGTTACTTATTGATATGTTTTCCTTAGTTTTTATACCCTCCAAAATAAATCTTTTGTTTTCTCTCAAAATTTAAATATTTTTCTCCTTATATTTTCTTCTAATGAAATTGTACTTTCTATTCCAAGTCCTTAATTAAAGCTTGAAAAATTGTTTGAAATGTGTACTTTATTAAAATAATTCTCCTTCTGCTACTTGTTTGTTTTTCTAGCTCCTTCTCATATTCTTGGGTATTTCAAGAATTCTGGAAATCCTATAAATATCTGGGTATAAGTTTGTTCCTTTTTAAACTCAACATATCATGTAGGGCCTGAAATTGTCAATCAACCGTTCAATCAAGTAATTATTCCCTTAATTACCCAAGGTTTCACATTTTATTCCTAACTCACATTCCTGCCAAATGCCTGGTTAAGCTTTGCCTCCTATGACACATGTCGTTTATATTCTGTAATGTCACTTTAGTAAATATTCTCAGGATCCTTGATGTAACTTTCTGTTTACTATGGAGATGCATATTGGTTTGCTTTTAATATAAACATTAACAGCATGTAGTAACACTTACTAACACTTTATTTTAAAAATGAGACTGCAAAAATATGTTAACAGGAAAAGAACACATATTACTATACTTTAGTCCCTTTATCACTGTGATCTTTTCACTGATTAACAACATGTATCTCATTTCTTATTAGTAAGTTTGAAAAAATATAACTCACCTGTGTGACATTCATACTTGATATGCATAAATATGATATAATATGCAAAAAGGGTACAATCAAAATAGATGATAGTTATTTGGAAGAATAATTTTCTAGAAATATAATAAGATTCAATAGCATTTACCCTAATTTTACCCTTAAGTTTCCTTTGATGTATTTAGTTAAAATATGAAACTTATTATCAATATATAAAGTTATATAAAGGCAAATCCTGGGAATATGAAAATAAAATTGTCTCGAAAATCAACATGCAATATCTCATACCAAAAATTGTAAATTAAACTTAGTAACATTCTACATCCCCCCAAAGGCCAACTAGGTTCTTTTCCCTGTCACAGATCTTTGCTTCACCTCCTAATCTTTCTCTAAGTCTTAACACATTCCAGCTTCGTGGTCATCAGATGCCCAGATCTCCAACTTCTCCTCCAGACACTCCCTCAACACATTCTGTTGTCCTCAGCTGAAGCCTGGCTGATCCCAATGACACTGCTTCTCTGGCTATTTATTATTTTGAACGTTAGCAGTCTCCAGCTCCTAAGAGTGGCTTCACACCTATGTTTTCAACTCCTTCCTTTTTAGCAGCTCCTTGGACATCTCACACACACGCCAAATGCAAACTTTTCAAAACTAAACTCATAATCTTGCACACCTCCCCAACTCCACTCTAACTGCCAAACCAGCTCTTCATCTATTTCTTCTTATTTGGGAATATGACCCCACAGCTCATCCAGTGGCTCATGCCAAATTTGGGGGTCATTTTTGACAGTGGCTTCTCTCTTATATCTCAAATCTAAGGTATCACCAAGTCCTGTAAAATCTAGGTCCTAAATCTTTCTTGACTCTATCTCCTGCTCTTCATCTCTCTTGCCACCACAGTAGAAGCCATTGTTCAGGTTCTTCTGGCACACGCCAATAGCCAACAACTCCACTTTCTTTAATTTCCTCAATTCCTGCCCTCTCCCTCTATTCTCTTGGCAGAAGTCAAAGTGATTTTCAATAAAAACACAAATACAGTTATATTACCACTATGCATTCCATCATTACCTTGCCTTTACTCTTAGGGTAGAAATAAAGCCTTAATATGAGCCCAGGATTCTTTCTAATTTGGTATCGATTTAGGTTTCTATACTTACTTGTGTCAAGCTATCCTTCAGTCTCCCTGCTCCAATTATACTCACTTTCTTTATGTTCCTAGAAATTCCATGCTTCTTCTCTCTTGAGACATTTGAACAGACTCTTCCCTATGAACATATCTTGTTCTCCAGGTAATAGCACATCCAGCTTCCTCGTTCCCTTCAGGCCTTTGCCAAGCATCAGCCTCTCAGTGACTTTGTACTTGACCACACCCCTGCACTCTGTATCCCTCTTCCATTGCTCATTCAGCACTTTTTGCCATAAGACACAGTATATATTTTATTTATGTATCCGTGTATTACCTGGCTTCCCTCACCCCAGGATGTGAGCTCTTTTGAGAACAGGGCTTTCTTGTTTGCTTATTGCCTTATCCCACACTCCTAGAAGCTTGCCTGCCAGGGAGTCAGCACTCAATACATGTTTTTGGAGGAATTAGATGATCTTATTTAATACTCTGGACAACATTCAAAGTTTATACTTTTACCTTTACTTTTAAAATGAGGAAGCTGACTGATAAGGTCAGGCAGCAAGAAAGTGGTGGAACAGGGAATAGAGAATCTCAGCTGTTTGGCTACTAAACACTCTGATTTGATGCCCTCATATGTACTTGCATAAATCAGAAGAATACAGTGTTTCCTCTAGCACAATGGTTATTATATTTGGGCATTCCTAGGGCACTCCATTTCCCTGTTTCTATTTATTTTAAATTATGTATCTTATAGGGAAACAGAAATCAATAATATTTACCTTGGCACTGATGGATTTCTGCATTTAATTAGTCATGTATGAGGTAAAACGTAGCTGATCTGAGGAGCATTCTCACCCCAGAAACATCAAAATACAAGAAATATTTGCACTTGACACACTGAAAATATGGATGTTTCCTTTTTCAGTTCAACACATCCTAATAGGTGTAAATTGGTTTAAAATGGGATTCAGAAATGTGTTTTATCTCTTCAAATATTGTTAACTTTTAAAATAGAGTTTTCCTTAAAAGGAACAAAATTTCCCTTGCTAGGAATTATGTTATGAAACGAAAACTTTAGAAACTTCATGTTATATTCTATATTTATAATAGTGAAATCTCCACAAAACATTGCCACAGATAGCTACCATCACAAGAACTACTACAGCAAATGCATTATTTCTTTGGAAAAACTTGCATTTGTATTTGCCCAAACACAAGATCACAAAAATCAGCTAGTCATCCAGTTAAGGACTGGATTATCTGAGTAGTCCCAATATATCTCAAGGATCTTTATAAGCAGAAGAGGAATACAGAGGAGAGTGATGTGATTGGCCATTTTTGACTTGAAGATGGAAGAGGGGCTCAAAACAAGAAATCCATGAAATTTTTGGAAGGTGGAAAAAGTAAGAAAACCTATTTTCACCTGAAGCCTCCAGAAATAATGAAGCTCTGCTGACATGTTCATTTTAGCTGGTAAGGCTCATTTCAGACTTCTGATCTCCAGAACTCTAAGATAATAAATTTGCATCATTTTTAATACTCTATGTTTAAGTTTGTAATATTTTGTTACAGTAGCTGTAAAAAACTAATACACTGATATTTAAAGTATAACCTCAAGTAACACTCAGAATTGTTGTTTTCATATACAGAACTTTAAATCTATAAGTAATATTTTAGAGTAGAAATGCTAATAATGAAAAAAAAAGAAATGCTAGTAATGTATATATCTAGAATCTATAACTTGGATTCAGGAAGATATCTAATCACTGTGGGCAGAATCTTGCATGTAACTTCTGAAGATGTCCATGCATCAGCCCATAGCTATCACTATGGAATAATGACTTCTCTTCTGGATTCTGTAACAAACACAAGTCCTCTAACAGGAATTAATTGACAAGAAAGTCTGGGAAATGTTTACAGGCCAAATGCCCTGTGGTGAGAGTTTAGAAAGACAGGAGTGGTATTGAATATCAGTAGGCATTATTGGAAATATCAGCTATATGACTCTGGGTAAATAAGGTAATTATTTTCATCTCTAAAACAGGGATAATACTACTATTTATATTTTTGCATAGGTTAAAGAAAATGATCCATGGAAATAATTTCAAGGAAATCTGATACATAGGAAGAGCTTAATATAGCTTAGCTGTTCTTGTTTTAATTAAAAAGAGTCAGGTGGACCTGGATTTAAATTCTGATTATGGTATCACTTCCTAGTTCTAGACATTTGCTAAATTATTTAATCCTCTAGCCTTTCTTTTCATTAACTGTAAGATGTAGATCCATTCACATATGAGAAAACACATGACTGGTACATTAAATGATCAATATATTGAAGTCAATGTCATTAATAATTATTATCACAAGTAATACATTTAAATTGAATACATATCTTCTGATTAGACATTAATTCGTTTGGTCCATCAGTAAATTAAAGCTGAATAGAAATATATGAAATGTAAAACAGGGCATGTGATTACATTTTAAGTCTAGCTTTGTCTTGAGAAAGAATGCTAAAAGAAATAATCCATGAAAAACATTTTCTCCCCACTTCCATTTCGATAAAGAACTATTGTGCATTGAACTCAATTGACATGAAACCTGATCTTTCTATTGTGTTTAGTGCATAATAAAAGCATACAATGCCTCTGTAATATATAAAAATAATAGAAAAGGTTTTTGTTATTTTAAATTGTCTATTATTTAAGTAAATACACCGTATTGCCATTTCTTTTAATTAAGCAAAGCAGAAAATTACAGAGAAAATATTTAAAGTCATCCAAATCACACCACCCCAAAATGGCTGTCATTTACATTTGATGACCACCATTCTAGAAATCTCAATATTTATATGTGAAGAGACATCAAAACCTGTTTCTTATAGAATATTTAATTTTCAGCATTAGTGTCGCAGCATAAAAAGTCCAACAGATTTTATATTCTTCTTTCTGTTCTTCTTATACATTTTATAACTAGTACTATTTTAGAAAAATGTATAGACTTGCAATTATAGGAGTTACCGCATTGCAGTTTTATTTAAAACTGTTGTTTTAAAATATTCTGTTTATGTTGTCATTAGGAAGGTGTTAGAAAAGATAAAATCATATTCTTTTATTCTGTGAAAAGGAAAAAAAATCTTTCTCTTTGACTTAATTTTTACCTTTAAATGACCATAAGACTACAGTCTTCCTAGCACAACATGTTGTGCGTGAATACGTGTGTATGTATGTGTGTATATGGTAGTTTCAGAGAGGGGTTTTTAAGATTCTTATCTTTATTAGGAACTAAACATTTGTAAGCTCATTCCCAGGACTCAAATTTCCAAATTTTATAGATACAAACTACTAATGAAATCTTCAATAATACCCTCCAGCCTCACATTAAGAATATTGAGGGAACAGACACACGTGTATCAGAGGCAAACTGCATGGAGTTTTTGACGCTGTGTAGTAAGCTAAGCTCAATTCCCAGATAAATGACTCCTTTCCACATACAGGACTCCTTTCCACATGTGTATGATTGAATTTGTTCCACTGCAAAGTTGCAAATTACCTTGCCACAGACTTACCCAGTCATTCATGAATTGTCCGAACCAAGAATGCAAATGAAAGTTTTTATGACATTTCATTACAGATATTTATATTTGCACTTCTGGCTTGATTTCAAGAAGTTGCTTTGAATTATTTAAAGAAAGCCATAACTCTGACTCTTTCAGATTGCTTGCGAAAAATAAATTCACTCTTGGTGACCTGATAAAAAATCTTTCTCCTGAATTTGCAAGGCTGCTGGGCAGGTTCTGGTTCTTGGATAGTTCAAGGCACTACAAACTTGTGGCTACACATACTGATTTCTCTGAATCACCATGGGCAAAGTGGCCAACTTTCTTCTTACTAGAGATCTCAAAAAATGTGCATTTAAATTTAGGGCATATAGACCATCAGATAAATTTATTATTGTGCTTGAGAGTAAAGTCTGCTAGCTCTGAGATTAATAATATCTGGATGTTTTGAATTTTTATAAACCACTTTGACATAGTTGCTCTACATTTTATTTTGCAGAAATGAGAATTTCAGTGGTGTAAAGAATTGCAGCACACAGATGTTCAATTGCCAGGAGCTGAGCATCAAAATGGAACAGCAGCAGTGGAGAAGAGCTGGCTCAGCAAATGCCTGTGTGATTTTCTTGTGTAGCTTGATAACTGGGAAGATGGTAGTACTATCAACTGAGATATTGATGATAAGGTAAGAAAACAAGGGGAAGTTCCAAAATAGAGAGGAGGAGTTGCTGGGCAGATAGCACAGCAGGAATTTGCTAAAATTAGCAAAATTTCTTTTTTCTTTTGGATGTGCAAGGAAGGAGAGAATTAGGTAGAAACAATCAAGCATCTTTCAATCATCTTTTATGAAGTTAAGTATTTTATTTCACCTTTTTTTCTGGCTCAAAAGTCAGTTTCTTACCCAGTATACTGGTTGAAATCATGTATGTAAGTGAAATAATCATTGAAGGGCATCTAACAAGGAAAACGTGCGATAAAGAGAGAACTCTGGAAAAGATGAACATTTAATATTTGGGAAAGTAAGAGAAACTTTTGAAGATAATTTAAGATTAGTCTGAGTGTTATTAAAAAACACAGGGAATGATCTCCTGAAGTCAAAGGGATTAAATAATTTCAAGTTGAATTGAGAAAAAGTCATCAGAGAGGCACAGGAAACAAGAAAACAAAACATGTTATCCAACTTCAATAATGAAAGGGTAGAATATGAAAAGAAAATTAAAAAAAACATGAACTGAGAATTAAAAACCGCAGTCTAGTCCCAGCTGTATCACTAACTTCTCTGGGGCTCAGCATTTTCAAACCCCAAGTGAGCAGTTTATAGACAAAAAGACCCTGGTCACCCTTACCAAATTTGTAATAATCCAGGAGTAATTCAAGACATTTCTTTAGGGAAGTTAGAAATTTTATATTTAATTTTGTTAAGGAATAGGAAAACTGCTAAAATATACGAGTGACTACCTTCACTTCAAATTAGAGCTGTTTTATAGCAATCCCAGATTATTAATATCTTCTTTTACTTTGTATAGTTAATTTATTTGAATATAAATATGCCATTTGCACTATAATGCTCTTTGTCCAACAAAAAAAGTGAGGGAAACACAAAGAAATTCTAATGGAAAAAAAAAAAAAAGAAGGAAAAATACCTGAAATTTCCAGAGACAAACTCCATTTTCTTATTGTTTGTTTGTTTGCTTAGGTGATTTATCTCCTCTGGGTATTATATTAGCAATGTTGGCTCCCATGAGGTTGGATTTTGTACTTAATAAATAACAAATGCTTATAGGAAATAGATATAGATCAAATAAGTTTATAATAAATTTCAATAGTATTGAATAAACCACCAGTTAGCAAATACTGAGTAATAATTACATTAATAATTCATATTGAAAAATGATTGAAAATCAAAATGGTTATCTCATGGGGGGTGATAGTTCACTGTCAGTTTTGAGTAAGATAAGGTTTTACAATAAAAATAACATAATCATTGCATATATTGTTTCTTATTTGCAATAAAAATCTTATACAGAGATAAATTAGATATATTGGGTCTACTTTTTAAAATAGTTAAGGCTCAAAATACCTTTTTCTCATTTTTCATTCTATGGTAAAATGTAATTGTTTCCTAATTTTTGATTCTAAAATATAGGAGTAATTGTCTAATCTAAAAAAAGCTATAGAATTGACAAACAATAATTTATTACAATACTTGCTTTAGGAGATGATCTTGGGAAAAAATGGAAAGATTCTATGCATATATTTTTTATGGAAATTGAAATGTTTATTAGCATATGAAGTATACTATACAATCCTGAAATATTAAAACTTATATAAATTAGTTTTTATTGCAATTTTCAAGCTCATATGTCCATCAAATATATTTTCCATAATATGCTTTAACATATAGTGGAGTCATTATTCCAAATAATATAATTAGTAGAGTATTAGTATAGTCCTCTTAAAATTTATTTGTTCTGCATAGATTTGAGTTGTACCATACTAATTTTGGGGAGGCAAGGTAACCCATTTAGTGAAATTCCTATTTTTATTACCTAGATTACATAAATTATTTGCATAGCCAAATTTAATCAGTCTTACAATGATGATTTCCTATAAGACACAATTACATCATGATTCAGAGTGTCATTTTCTAAATTAATCATAAGCATATTTTAGTAAAAATATTACTATTTTCCAATGTTACAAATAGAAATCTAAGACTTTTCATTTCAGAATAACATGGCAAACTATTAGAAGACTTTGAATTAACATTGATTTTATTCATTGCCATTGAATACTGGACAATGCTTTCCATCTGTTACTCAAATGATTCTCTGGGTATAAAAACTAATTTTATTCTGATTCTTTGAATATTGTTATGGGAATCTATTACAATAGGATATCTATGAAAAGTCATATGCACTAGGCAGATGTTTATATTCCGCAGTACTGCTTCCTTATTTAACAAGAGAAAATAGATTTTATATGATTAAACATTTTTTAAACTTTAGGATTTCAGAGAGAGATGAGTGTGTTATCTTATACCTATGAAATGTGTTTGATTCCAGGATATTTTAACCAAGTTATTTCTTTTCTCTCTCCTTCTCACTCTTTCTTCCTTGGAAGGAGCACATCTCCACAGTTGTATCCCTTAGAGGACACACTAGGAAAGTGAAGGGCAGAGGAAGAGGGAAAAGTGGGTGTGGACGGGACCTGGGGCTCTATCCTACAATCCTGGGATCATGACCTGAGATGAAAGCAGATGCTTAATCCACTGAGCCACCGGGCACCCCAAAGTAGTAACATATTTCTTAACATCAAATTATATTGGTTTAGGTACTTATAGCAAGCTGAAATATTCTTTTAGATTTTAGAAAAAAAATGTGAGTTGACAAATACAACTATATTGTTCTTGAAGAGAGAATATACAGGGATTTTAATTTCATTCAACTATTTAGTTTAATTTAATTATCTATAATGTAATAGCACTGTTTAGGAACAATGAGTTCCAGCTGTTCTGTTTCATAACCATGCAAATTGTGTATTGTTTTATACTCAAAAAGTGTGTGCATGTACACTTGTACATGAGCTTAGGTGCTATTGAAATTACTTATAGATGAATTATGCTGAAGGTCTACCTTGCAGGCCTCTACATGGAACATTTGTGTAAGTGTACAAGACTAATTTTACTTCTACAATGTTTACTTACTGAAACTAGAAGATAAAAACAGTAAAAACTTTCATAACTGGTTATAAATACATAGGATTTGGCATTATATCTGCATGCCCCTAATTCTTTGAATCCTGTCAAATAATGGTAATAAGCCATCTGAAAAAAAAATATGTTGAATAGACATGGTGCAGTCTAAATTATTATAATAAGGAACCATATCATTGAGTACACTTACATATATATTTTTTAAGATTTTATTTATTTATTCATGAGAGACACAGGGACAGGCAGAGACATAGACAGAGGGAGAAGCAGGCTCCCAGCGGGGAGCGCAATGGGGGACTCATACCAGGACCCCAGGATCATGACCTAAGTGGAAGGCAGATGCTCAACCGCTGAGCCACCCAGGTGTCCCTCAAGGAGACATATTTTTAATTTATCTTGAAATGATAATTCAAAAATCATCTATAAAAATTTATAAATTTTATTCATTCTCTCTTTCTATAAATCTAAAACCCGTTATTTCCAGAAAAAAAATCCATCTTGTTGGTGGTGGTCCCAAAGTATCAATACTTACAAATATTTACAAATTAGAGTGAAAGAACAAGAAATATGATATCCTCAGGTATATTGATAATGTTTATGTCCACTGAACATAGAAAAACAGTAAAACTATACTCATGTTTAAAAGATAGGCAATTTGATTATTGCTTAAGTATTTGAAAAAATATATACAATGCTAAAAAAAATTTTAAATAACAGTTAATGCAGAATCACTTATTTAAAAATTATAAAAATAAGTCATGGGGATCCCTGGGTGGCGCAGCGGTTTGGCGCCTGCCTTTGGCCCAGGGCGCGATCCTGGAGACCCGGGATCGAATCCCACATCAGGCTCCCGGTACATAGAGCCTGCTTCTCCCTCTGCCTATGTCTCTGCCTCTCTCTCTCTCTCTCTATCATAAATAAAATAAAAATTAAAAAAAAATAAGTCATGTACAGATGTGGGAAGGAAATATGCTTTCTCCTTAAAAAGAGCATATAAATTGGTGAGGGTTTTTTTGCCTAATAATTCCTCATTTATCAGTATTGTCTACAAATTCAACTCAACAGGAAAAAAATTACATTTTCAAACTTGTTTAAAAAATTTATCATTAAACCAATAATATATCTTAGCCATTATATTATACCTGAGTAGTCTATAAAATTTCTTTTCTTTCTTTCTTTTCTTTTTTATTCTAATGGTCATGTCCGACCAACTGAGCATGAATTATGCCCCAAGCCCTGTGCACATGGGGTGGGTGCCACACTCCTTCCCTCACTTTGGGGCCTGCACTCCCAGCCTCTTTCTTAAATTTTCTTCTTTTAATTACAATGATGAAGAAGTAGCAATGCCTGTGTATATTAGCAGAAAGAAAATTAAGGTGAGTAATTATCACCTTAAGTGATAATTTAATATTATCTGCTTAAAATAACTGGAAAAGGGTATATAGAGTTTCAAGGTAGTTTTTGTCACATCTTTCCCTTATTTTTGTGGTAAAATATACAGATATCTAATAAATAGCATTGTAAAAACATGAAGAATATTTTGTCATTTTAAAGAAGTTATTAAGTGATATATCTACAAAATTCAAAAGTTTAATTCAAAAAGAGTAGCCGGTGAGAGTATACTGCATGAAAGCAGATTCATGGCTGAACAGATGTTGTAACACCATGGTGTGGGGATTCAAGTGGCTAAAGGGTTAGAACACATAGAAAAGCAGATATTAAAACTCAAAAAGGATTAAAAATGGTAATTTGAAATTATTTTATTTATAAAGAGTTACCAAGTTTGGGCAAAATTGAGCGTGATGTATGTGAGTAATTTTCCTAAAGAATCTGTGAAAATCCAAAAAGAAAATATGTGTCACAAGATGTTAAATATAAAAATTGGAGGAGAGGATACAAGTAGTTTCTTCTGTCTGATGAAAAAGTTAATTCTATAATTTTAGGGGACAGCTCTGCCTGGATACCTGGCTGCATGAGGTAGCCTAGGACTTATTATCTAGGAGAAATACTATGTGTGCCCTTTTTTTTTTTTTTTTTTTTTAAGTAGGCCCACACTCAGACCCAGTGTAGAGCTCAATGCAGGGTTTGAACTCAGAACATGGAGATTAAGACCTAAGTTGAAATCAAGAGTCAGATGATAAACTGAACTACCCAGTTTATCTCCCTGGGCCCTCCTAATTAAAGCTTGAATTGCTTAATTATTTTAATCCCATAATATTTCTTGCCATGACTAGACTTATACATGTAATCTTTATTTTTCAAAAAATTTTAAAAAGATTTTATTTACTTATTCATGAGAGACAGAGAGAGGGAGAGACACAGGCAATGGGAGAAGCAGGCTCCATGCAGGGAGCCCAATGTGGGACTTGATCTCAGGACCTTGGGATCACGCCCTGAGCCAAAGGCAGAGGCTCAACCACTGAGCCACCAAGGCGTCCCTAGAGTAACCTTTATAATGAGACTCTGCTGGCATGAGTTCTTCCTATGGTTTCTGGTTTGTCGGGAACAGAGTGAGCACCTGTCCACAGACTAGGTTAAGTTCCCTTTCTACTCTTTTGGACTGTTTTAGCCTTGCTTCCTAAATTATAAGGATATAACAAATGATATCATCATGAGTTGAAGTGTGTTAGCCTCCCAAAATATGCTGAAGTACTAACCCCCATCAGGGGGTACTTTAAATTGTGACCTTTTCTGGAAATATGGTCTTTATAGAAATAATCACATTAAAATGAGATTGTTAGGCAAACAAAAAAAGAAGAAAAAAAAGAGAGAGAAAGAGAGAAACCAAAAATAGACTCTTAACTATAGAGAACAGATAGTTACCAGGAGATGAGGTTGGGAGGGGAGGAAGGGGTGAAATAGATGAAGGGGATTAAGAGTACACTTATCTTGATGAACACTGAGTACTATAGGGAAGTATTAAAACCAATATATTTAAATGGAGGTCATTAAGGTGGAACACAATGCAATATGACTGGTGTCCTTATTAAAAGGGGAATATGGGGGGCAGTCCAGGTGGCTCAGCAGTTCAGTGCTGCCTTTGGCCTCGGGTGTGATCCTGGAGACCCCGGGATGGAATCCCACATCAGGCTTCACACATGGAGCCTGCTTCTCCCTCTGCCTGTGTCTCTGCTTCTCTCTCTCTCTCTCTCTCTGTGTCTCTCATGAATGAATAAAATCTTTAAAAAAAGGGGCGGGGGAGAATTTGGTTATAGAGATGGGCAGCACAGAGGTAAGACTCTCAGAAGACACAAAAGGAGAAGGTGTTCTGAAGATGAAGGTTGAGGCTGGAGTGATGCATCTACAAGCCAAAGAATGACAGAGATTGCCAGCAAATACCCAGCAGCTAGGAGACATACAAGGAACAGAGATGTTGCCTCACAGCCCTCATGAGGACCAATCCTGTCACAATCTTGGTGTTGGACTTCTAACCCCCAGAATTGTAAGGCCCCAAGTTTCTTTTGTTCTAAACTATTTAGTTTGCTACAGTAGCCCTAGAAAGCTAATACTATGTGTTTTTAAAAGGAAGTGGGTAGGCACCATGATATGTAGCACTAATAATTTGTTTTAGAGCCCTCACTAATCTTTCCATGCCTGCCTCCAGATCATAACCCTTGATTACATATTTTGTTATTTGGAGATATGATCTAGGAATCAGTGGCTTTTAGTAGGTGCCTTAAATCAGAGAAGGTCATGTTGTAAGCTGCATATTAGTTATAATCTATTTCTCAGTTGCCGTTGTCTAGATGTCTTACTCAGTTATTGAAAAATACTTTGAAGCCCTACTATGCTCAGCATTGTACTAAAGCTTGGAATGGTGAGATATTCCTCCTTTTTCCTTGTAAAAGTGATGGAGAGCACAATATCTGAATGTTTAGATTTATGTAAATGCTTAGCTACCCAAATGACAAGAGTTCCACTTTCCACTCAAGGAATCTCACATTATCCCAAGTGACTACTTAGAATGTACCAGAGATTCATCTCAGTAGTCTGCATCCATTCATTCTACTTGTTTTTTTTTTTTTAATTTCCTGGTAGGCAGAAATTAATGCATTTTAAGTTTCTGGAAAGCAGGTCAGAAATACACATTTTCTGGATTGGATCATATTTATACCTTTTATCATTTATAAGATAGTTTCCCATAGTTTTGCACATCACTTTTTTTGTATAACATTTGTCATGGCAGTGAAAAGCAAAAAAGGAATCATGTATTTTGGCTGCAGGATTCTGAGTAGCAGCAGACGGTTGAAGAACAGAAACTGGGAGGTAGATACTAAAAAGAAGAGAACTGAGACTTGCTGGTACAGTCAAATTATCAAAACTTGTTTCTTTTTTTTTTTTTTTAAGATTTTATGTATTTATTCATGAGAGACACAAAGAAAGAGGCACAGACATATGTGGAGGGAGAAGCAGGCTCCCTGTGAGGAGACCGATCCCAGGACCCTGGGATCACACCTTGAGCCAAAGGCGGATGCTCAACCACTGAGCCACCCAGGTGCCCTCAAAACTTTTTTCTTTCCATAGATCTTCTAGTATTTTCTTTGGGCTCCCCCCCCCCCTTTATTAGGTAAAGAATGAAAGAATAAAACGTGGGAGATTTTCTTAAGTATCCTTAAAGAGCTAAAATACAATTGTGTCATAAGACTGAGATGATTCTACCTCAATTTACATATGAAGCATTAGTGAGAGATGCATAGAGGTAGTTACACATAATCACATGATAGAAGGGGGGCTGGCTGGCTCAGTAGGTTAATTTCATAATATACGTCATATGTACAGTATTCTGATCCTGTAATCATGTTATTTGAAAGCGTTTAGCAGATCATTATTGCTTTAATCTAAATTCTACATGCTTAGCAAAATTTACTAATTCCAGTAGACTTTTTGTTGATTCGTTGGGATTTTCTACATAGGCATTTTATTGTCTGCTAACAAAGACTTTTATTTTTTATTTCTTCCTTCCCAATACTTTTTCTCTTTCTTTCTTTCTTTCTTTCTTTCTTTCTTTCTTTCTTTCTTTCTTTCTTTCTTTCTTTCTTCTTTCTTTCTTCCTTTTTTCTTCTTTCTTTCTCTTTCTTTCTTTTTTCTTTCTCTCTCTCTCTCTCTTTTTGCCTTATTGCATTAGAGGGGACTTCCAGTATGATATGATATGGTAAGAAGGGACATCCATACCTTCCTCCTAAGCTTAGTAAGAAAGTACCTATTTACTTACCATTAGATATGACATTCCCTGTGTTTTTTTTTTCTTTTAAATATTTCTTAGGGAGTTGAAGATGTTCCCCCCAACAGTTTTTTTTTTTGAGAATTTTTATCATGAGCAGATGTTGAATAGAGCATACAGTTTTTGCACTAATACATGTAAACATAACAATGTTTTACCACTAAATTAGTTTAATTTCAGTTTTAAGTAATAACTTTGGCTATCAGTTGAGAACAGTTATCTAAGCGAGTGCAGTTTCTAAGTTTTCCAACGTTACATCTTAGTTTGGGGGTCTTTCATAGTATGAAGGTAGCCCTGTCTGGTAATTGATGCCATCTATCCCTTTAGCCATCAGCGTGGTTGTCTACTTTCCCTTGGTCTTGACTGAGGATGGTCTTTTCCTCAGTATCCTTTATTCTTCTCTCTTGGACTTTGAGCTCTGACTAGTTTATGCTATAGCTTTCTGTACTTGAGGATGTGGGAATTTCTCTTTTCTTTTCAACTTACACTGGGCAGTAGGAAATGTCCAGAAGGTTCTCTTAGTCCATATTCTAAACACAATCACTTCTTGATGTTTTCTTGAGAATCTGTAGGGCAGGCCACCAGACTGGAAATTAGGACAAGGTTTCTATATTAGTCTGGATGCAGAAAGAATGTTTTCTCCAGTAAACCTATTTTAACTCTTAAGTCTCAATCCAATATTTTAATTATTGGATGAGGTCCATCTGCATTATCAAGGGTGATATCCCTTACATAATGTCTACTAATTATAAATGTTAGTCACAGCTATCAAATACCTTCACAGTGACATCTAGACTAGATACCCTTTGAAGTATTTGACCAAACACCTGGGCACCATAGCTTAGCCAAGTTGACACATAAATTTAACCATCAAAGCCTCATTATTCTAATTTTTCATAAGATTTCCCACAATCTTTTTCTTTTTTTTTTAAAGATTTATTTATTTATTAAAGGGGAGAGGAGAAGAGGGAGAGAGAATCTCAAGCAGACTCCCTGCTGAGTGCAGAGCTCCACCCAGGGCTCAATCCCAAGACCTGAGCCAAAATCAAGAGTCGGACTGAGCAACCCAAGTGCCCCTCCTAGAATCCTTTTTAATGGTATATTTTATATTCTAAACTTGAAATTTTTCACACCTTTCATAGATTCTTTTCTGTAGAAAATAGCATTTTTAATTAAAATACTCTCCCACAGGTTCTCAGGGACTTGTAAACTCAGAACCAATTCTGCTAAATGGAGCATATACCTAATTCTATTATTTTGTATTGAAATGTATAAATATTTTAGTTCAAATATTTCTACAGACACTACTTTTTGCCCTCATTCAGAGTGGTTTTCTTCAGTAAATATTTTTTATAAGACTAGACTTTGCAAAAAGTTTTCTTTTTTCATGATCCCATTGGATGTTTGACAAAGTTAGATTCTGCAAATGCATGGAATAGGATTTTTCAGTGAAGATGCATGTTGAACCATTGTTATTTTTTTAAAGAAATGTCTCATACCAATACAATAAATTATTGCAGATTTTAAACATTTGAAGAATATTCACACTAACTCTTTATTCTTTCTACAGCTAACCTGTGAGCCTCTGTTTTCCAGGACATACTTCATATGCCCTCATCCTATCATTTTCCAAAGACATCTGGGATTTTATGCAATTCTCATGCCATAACATGGGTCAAAGCATAATTGGCTATTACACAAAGTGGCTGGAAAGGCAGCAATATTGAATACTTTTCCCGGTACCTCTTAAGAACAGAGGAGTTTCCTATTTTTTCTTAGCTTTATTTCAGTCAAGTTTTTCTTTTTTTAAGATTTTATTTATTTATTCATGAGAGACACACACACAGAGAGAGAGAGAGAGAGGCAGAGACACAGGCAGAGGGAGGAGCAGGCTCCATGCAGGGAGCCCGACTGTGGGACTCAATCCTGGGTCTCCAGGATCAGGCCCTGGGCTGCAGGCAGTGCTAAACCCTGAGCCACCCAGGCTGTACTATTTCATTCAAGTTTTGTATGCATGAAAGTAAAAAGTCACTAATATCTCCAAGGTTTTTATTATTCTTATGGTTAATGATTGCAGAAGAAAGAGAGTACATATCTTTTTCAATGGCACCCGTACAGTTTGGGGAGATTTATTGATTGATTTATTCACATGAGTTGACTATCCTTGAACCAGCTAATGCGAGCAGGTGGATAGGATTTGCTGACCAGCTAATCTTTGCCAAGTGGACAGCCCAGTTCTTGGGAATGGTAGGCTCATGAGATTGACAGCCTGAAGAAAAAAAAGAAGTTCTAAAATGGAGAGGATGCTAGGAAGATCAGAAGTACCATATATTCACTATAATGTATTGGTAGGACGTGTCTAGAAACTGGCTTTGATAGTGAAGAGTATATATTGTGATAGCGGAGGGATGTTGTTTAGAGAAGATGGGAAAGAATGAGGATAACCTATGAATTCAAACAGTTTTTTTTTTCCTTTTTTTTTTTTTTCAAACAGTTTTAGATTAATAAAAGAAGGGACACCTGGTCTCAGGTGTCTGCCTTTGGCTCAGGTGGTGATCCCAGGGTCCTGGGATCACGTTTTTCATCAGGCTCCCCATTGGGAGCCTGCTTCTCCCTCTGTGTCTCCACCTCTCTCTCTCTCTGTGCCTCTCATGAATAAATAAATAAAATTTTAAAAACAAAAACAAAAAAGTAATAAAATACTGGCATCAGAAATAAGAACACACTTTGTAAACTGATGTTCTGCACAAATTTTTCATAAATATTTTTTTCTTTCTATACCAAAAGGTAACCATTAAACTGTGTTTTGCATGACTCATGTTGCTCTAGGTTTGCCTATGGATTGAGGCCAGAAGATGCAGGATAAATTCAAGTTACCATATATTCCTTGAACCTCTACTTCATATTGATTGTAAAACATCTGCTATGTCTATGCATTTTGGTATTTATACACTGAAAAAATAAGGAAGCAGTCATATACTTTACTCACTATAAACTTGAAATGAAAAATATTGAGATGTGTAATATACACAGCTTAAAATCAGCTTCCATGTCTTTTTATACTACTCTCAAATTCTGGAGCTGAAAAGATTTATTTATATACACTTTTATTTCAGTAATTTATATAGTCTGCTCATTACTGTTGAGGACATTCAGAAATGTCCTTGACAATAGAAAGAAATTAGAAGGACAGCAATACATTTGGTAAAAATGGATATAAAATGACCTATGACAGCTAACACATTTGTGATAAAAAGAACAAGGTCACAGCAGTGAAAATCAAATATAACCACAAAGGAATTCTCTTCAAAAACAGTAAAAGGTAGCTTTTGGAGATAGTAGTCATTATCTACACCATTTAATGATAGGGAACAGATAATGTTTGGGGAAGATAACTAGTAGAATGCTCTGATAAAAGATGGAACATAAAAAAAGGTTTAAAGTACTTAAGTGTTGCTTAAAAGGTTAGATAAAATGAATCAGGAATCTGAGTCATAGGTTTAGGCCTGGTTCACTAATTCACTGCATGACTTGTATCAAATAATTTCACATATTAATTTAACTCTGAGAAAGGAAACTGAGAAGATGGAATCATAGGGTTGTTTTAGAGGCCACATATTGAAATTATTTTGTGATGGAATCTAGGCTGACAGTTTTTAAAAAGTCTGACTTAAGGAAAGCTCATGACTGGAATGAACATAAATGGAACAAAAACATGACCCTTTAGAGATGATGTAAGCAGAAAGAGTTAGGGGTCCCCAGGAAAAAAAAAAAAGACAGACATAGCCTTCTTGGCATAAGAAGAGTCATTTTAGGCAGCCAGCCATCTTGTTAAAAAAATTAAGAATGAAGAGCTACTATCAGGCTGGGAGATGGCCTCATCATATCAAGGACAATGAGTCAGTTGTAAAATTTCTGATCCTAATTCAAAAGTGAAGATTAACCCTCCAACATGTTCTTGAGTTATCTTTGCAGGATCTAAACCCCTTTGAACACTCAGATAACTAAATCCAGAGAATTGATGGCACAGACTCTTTTGGCCCTCATAGCTTCAACCTGAATTGTGTCACCTTGAAATAACTTGGTCCCAAGTTGAGGCTGAATTCCCCATTGGACAAGCCCCTTCAGGAATATGTTTCCCCTTTAGCATGAAACTTCCCCAGTTTTGTTGTTTGAGGAGACAATAATTGGGAAAATATTCCTGGTGTTTATTTTTACTTGTTGCAAGTAAAACGCTTTCTTTTCCTATTCTTTGGCTGGATTGTGTCTTTTGGCCAGACACCCAACAAAGGTGAACTCCATTTCGGGTGATAGTGAGGGGATACTAAATTAAATCAAAAGTGAATAAGCAAGAGTCATTTCCCGGGAGCTCAAAACATTCAACATGAATCTTTATGTTATTGTTATAACATAATTGTTATTTAGGTACAAAAATAGTATGATTTTAGACCATTTAGAATATATTTTGTGTGAAAGGAAAGCAAGCTCTATTAGGATGAGGGATTTTTTACTCATCTGTTGAAGTAATTTATGAAAACTATACCAAATATTCAGGATAATTGTTCCTACGACCATTTAGAATAATATTGTTTTCTCAAAGCTTGAGGTCAATTTAATATTTATAAAGTAGGTATATGTAATTCTGGATTTTATATATGTGCATTATTTATATAATAATATAGAGGCTTACTTCTAACTCTACTCTGCCTATTTTCCCTCAATAACTGCCTGGCTTCAAAGGATGAATATCTCTACCTTACTTCCTAATCGTGATATGATCACCTTAAGAGCATACACAAAACAAATGAACTGTTTTCCTGGTAACACCAAGATACATATAATATTTCATGAATTTCCTAATATTTTCATGTAGGGGAGCCATAGAATTATTCCGTTGAACATAGATAATTGAAAGTGGACTACCTGGATAAAATATTCAAAACTTCAAGACTTTCAAAACAAAAAAAAATCATTATGTTATTTCTTTCACCAGGATCTGCAATTGTTAAAATCTCTTTTCTGTTGACATCTTTGAAATTCTTACATTGCAAATTATACTGAAATTCAAAAATGTAGCTATTATAGTAGGTTGGCTACTAGGAATGTCAGGGGGAATGTGTATTCTTCAGAGTGTGCCAGTATTCTGTACCTGATTTTATATGGTTCTTTATTCTTGTATATCCTCATTGTTCTTGCTGGGAAAGGAAGATACATTATAAATAAAAAAAATAGAAACAGAAAGAAAGGAGAAAAAAAAAGTGCATGAGTAAATTGGTGGGCAATGACAAAGGCATAAAGAAAATAAATAATCCAGGTGATAGGTGGTACTGATGAACACAGGCATTAAAATTTCCTCATTTCCTGAAAAGAATCCCTTTGACTTTCTCTCATTCATAAGAAATTTCTGTGGAAATTGATAAATGAAATGAAGCTATTGATAGCATCCAATAGGACCCAGATAGGCCAAAAACTTGAAAGATGAGGGCATGTAGGTGAACAGATAAGGGCGTAACAATGACATTCATGGTCTTGTGCCTTGAACTATGAACTTTGTGCTTGATCCAGAAAATTACAGAGCGCTTCTTAATATGTTTAACACAGAGTTCATCAAATTTGTGTTTTAGAAAGTAGACCCTGTATGAACGTGAGATTTTGCATTTGAAAGACAAAGGGAATTTCCTAATATTGAGTGAGAAATAGATCTTAAGACCAGAAATCTTTTGTAATCATTCAGTGCTGGGCTCATGGTGAAGACACTTTTCATGTTAAGTGAGTCGATTGATTAATGACTTAAGACCGAAGACCCTT
Source organism: Vulpes vulpes (assembly GCF_048418805.1). Lineage (NCBI taxonomy): Eukaryota > Metazoa > Chordata > Mammalia > Carnivora > Canidae > Vulpes > Vulpes vulpes. The sequence continues at coordinate 43,950,690 of NC_132782.1, forward strand.
CAGGATCTAATAATGCTTTTTTTTTTTAAGATTTTATTTATTTATTTGACAGAGAGAGAGAGAGAGAGAGCACAAGCAGGGAGCCCAATGTGGGGCGGATTCCCAGGACCCTGGGATCTTGACCTGAGCCAAAGGGAGAGGCCTAACCAACTGGGGCACCCAGGTGCCCCTCTAATTGAGCCTCTGTGACAATATTGTGGACAGAAAATATAAAGATTGGGACCACATCGTAAATGTAAAAAGCTAAAAGAACACAGAAATCACCAGTTGTTGAACTGCGATTATGAGAGTACCTATATTCTCTGTATAGTTCTTAAAAGAGAGATTTTTAAAAGAGTGAGAAAGAATTAGTGGCGGTAAAAAGCAGGGAGAGAGGGAGAAGCAGAGTCCCCACTGAGCAAGGAGCCCAACACGGAGCTTGATCCCAGGACCCTGAGATCATGACCTGAGTTGAAGGCAGATGGCAGACGCTTGGCTGACTGAGCCATTCAGGCACTTCTTGTAAGAGAGATTTTTTTTTTTTAAAGTATTATTTATTCAATCAAACCAAATTATTTTATTTCCTTTTCAACGGTATACATCTTAAATTGGTGGAGCATAACACCAATTATTTTAGAAATCTTGAGCTTTCAGGTGCACAAAATCTGGACAGTGGCTGTAGCTGTAGAGCCACTTCTGAGGCAGGGTGCATACTGAAAATAGATTTTAAAGAGGAATAGATCAATTTGTCTTCAGTCAGCAAACATTAATTCACAAAGTCAGTTCTAACTAGCTAGTTGAGATGATATGTTGAGGAATAGGTATCTAATTATTTGAATTCTTCAATGGTTGAGATTTCAAATAAAGAAGGATAACTACATTTTCTTCCAGTTCACTCTAAAATTTTAGTTAAATATGCAATTCAGTCATAATTTTTCAAAGTAAAATATTTCTTTTCCTTTTCTTTTCCTTTGCTTTAGAGGTGGGAGAGGGGAGGGGATGGGCAGAAATAGAGAAGAGAGAGAGAGAGAGAGAGAGAGAGAGAGAGAGACTCTTAAGCAGGCTTCATGCCCAGCATGGAGCCAGACATGGGGCTCCATCTCACAACCCTGAGATCATGACCTGAGCCAAAATCAAGAGCCAGACGATGATGTGACTGAGCCACTCAAGTGTTTTCTCTTCTTTCTCTTCTCTTCTCTTCTCTTCTCTTCTCTTCTCTTCTCTTCTCTTCTCTTCTCTTCTCTTCTCTTCTCTTCTTCTTTCTCTTCTCTTCTCTTCTCTTCTCTTCTCTTCTCTTCTCTTCCTCTTCTCTTCTTTCTCTTCTCTTCTCTTCTCTTCTCTTCTCTTCTCTTCTCTTCTCTTCTTCTCTTCTCTTCTCTTCTTCTCTCTCTTCTCTTCTCTTCTCTTCTCTTCTCTTCTCTTCTCTCTCTTCTCTTCTCTTCTCTTCTCTTCTTTCTCTTTCTCTTCTCTCTCTTCTCTTCTCTTCTTCGTCTCTTCTCTTCTCTTTTTCTCTTCTCTTCTCTTCTTTCTCTTCTCCTCTTCTTTCTTCTCTTCTCTTCTCTTCTCTTCTCTTCTCTTCTTCTCTTCTCTTCTTTCTTTCTCTTCTCTTCTCTTCTTTCTCTTCTCTTCTCTTCTCATTTCCTCTTTCTTCTTTCTCTTCTCTTCTCTTCTCTTCTCTTCTTTCTCTCTCTTCTTCTCCTTTTTCTCTTCTCTTCTTCTTCTCTTCTCTCTTCTCTTCTCTTCTCTTCTCTTCTCTCTCTTCTCTTCTCTTCTCTTCTCTCTCTTCTCTTCTCTTCTCTTCTCTTCTCTTCTCTTCTCTTCTCCTCTTCTCTTCTTTCTCTTCTCTTCTCTCTCTTCTCTCTCCTCTCTTCTCTTCTCTTCTCTTCTCTTCTCTTCTCTTCTCTTCTCTCTTCTCTTCTTTCTCTTCTCTTCTTTCTCTTCTCTTCTCTTCTCTTCTCTTCTCTTCTCTTCTCTTCTTTCTCTTCTCTTCTTTCTCTTCTCTTCTTTCTCTTCTCTTCTCTTCTCTTCTCTTCTCTTCTCTTCTTTCTCTTCTCTTCTCTTCTCTTCTCTTCTCTTCTCTTCTCTTCTCTTCTCTCTCTTCTCTTCTCTTCTCTTCTCTTCTCTCTCTTCTCTTCTCTTTCTCTCTTCTCTTCTTTCTCTTCTCTTCTCTTCTTTCTCTTCTCTTCTCTTCTCTTCTCTTCTCTCTCTCTCTTCTCTTCTCTTCTCTTCTCTTCTCTTCTTCTCTTCTCTCTCTTCTCTTCTCTCTCTTCTCTTCTCTTCTCTTCTCTTCTTTCTTTCTTTTTCTTCTCTTCTTTTCTTCTTTCTCTTCTCTTCTCTTCTTTCTCTTCTCTTCTCTTCTCTCTCTTCTCTTCTCTTCTCTTCTCTTCTCTTTCTCTTCTCTTCTTTCTCTTCTCTTCTCTTCTCCTCCTCTCTCTCTTCTCTTCTCTTCTCTTCTCTTCTCTTCTCTCTCTCCTCTCTTCTTCTCTTCTCTTCTCTTCTTTCTTCTCTTCTCCTCTCCTCTCCTCTCCTCTCCTCTCCTCTCCTCTCCTCTCTTTCTCCTCTCCTCTCCTCTCCTCTCCTCTCCTCTCCTCTCCTCTCCTCTCCTCCCCTTCCCTCCTCTCTTCTCTTCTCTTCTCTTCTCTTCCCTTCTCTTCTCCTCTTCTCTTCTCTTCTCTTCTCTTCTCTTCTCTTCTCTTCTCTCTCTTCTCCTCTTCTCTTCTTTCTCTTCTCTTCTCTTCTCTTCTCTTCTCTTCTCTTCTCTTCTTTCTCCTCTTCTTTCTTTCTTTCTTTCTTTCTTTCTTTCTTTCTTTTTTTGATTTTATTTATTAATTCATGAGAGGCAGAGACACAGGCAGAGGGAGAAGCAGGCTCCATGCAGGGAGCCCGATGTGGGACTCCATCCCGAGTCTCCAGGATCATGCTCGGGGCTGAAGGCAGGTGCTAAACTGCTGAGCCACCCAGGGATCCCCTCTTTTCTTTTTCTTAAAGACATTTTTTCTTAAAGACATTCAATTTAGATAGAATTCATTCATTCATCTATGATCTACAAATAATATTTTAAGTAATATATTTTTTGTTTGTTTTTTTGAAAGGAAAGCATATAAAAGCATTTTAACATAGTCACTTTGGTAAATCAACAGCCAAAACATAGCTTACAAATTAGGATAAAAAGCAAAAAGAAATTAACAGTTAAAGAAGATTTTCTAAGCTGATTTGTCCAAAGCAGCCTTATTTAGGGCCATGTTAAAATTTTATTTTATGATGAAAATATATATTTTCTGATGAAGGTTTGGAATAAGGTGAGGCTCGATGGAGTGAGGTCTAGAGCCAATGACCAAGAAAACTTGAGATGTCTTTGGTGCAAAATGGTGGTTTTATCAAAGCACAGGGACAGGATCCGTGGGCAGGAAGAGCCGTTGCCCTGGCCTGTGAGGGGTGGCTGATTATATAGCTGGCAGTGGGGAATGGTTTGAGGTTAGCGAGGTCTCTAAGGAATTTTGGAAACAAGGTTACCAGGACCTTGAGGGGGCTGGCTATTGCTGGGAAAGGTCACTTATTACCATCTAATAAAACCTGAGTTATGAGACCCTTCAGATGTATATCAATGGGCCATGTGCTTGGGGTATGGTTGCCAACACTTATCTTGGGGAATTCAGAGATAAAGGAAATTTCTAAAGGAATTTTTACTGTTAAAGGAGACTTATAAGATCCTGAAGGTTGGGCTAAGATTGCTTTTTGCCCTTACAGAGTATTAACATTGAAGCAATTGAGTCCGTAGAGGAATGTCCCTCTGCCTGTCTCAAGGATATGTCAATGTGCTGCCCTGGGCTTGTGCTTTGTCCTCAGCTAGCCCTGTGTTCCCCCGTCATTTTCTACTGATAAACTTGATAACAGAGCAATAAAACCATGCCAACTGCTAATATATACACATACTTGTTCACTTGGCCATAATTCTGAAAGCTTACTTCAGAGTGACAAAATATTGGAAAAACATAACTCTATAAGGCAAGCTTGTCATGTTGTGTGGTTTTTTTTTTTTTTTTTGAAGTTTTATGAACACTTTGTTTCTGTATTCCTTAATTCATTTTAATAACTAATAGAAGTTAGGGCTCTTCAACTAGCATGGGTAAAGCACATTTATAAATTCATACTGTAATAGATAAGTAGGGATAATCTGCCCGTTAGAGATGTAAAAACAGTTTTAAAAATAATTTTCAAAAAATATATTTTCAGAAACAATTCAGCCGTATATTTCTGATTAATTATTTATTCAATTATTATGCGTTTACTGACTCCATACGTTCATTGAGTGTCTATATTGTGATTAATAAAGTACAAAATAAATTTTAGAGGGAAATTAAATTGTTGTTATAGCAAAAATTATAATGAAGTCATAATTTTACTGCAAACACAGATTGGCGTGATATAGCATTCTCAAATGGGAGCAATTTTTTCCCTAAGGGACAATTTAGTGTCAAAGTTGAGAAACCCTGGTATAGTAGAATGTAATTTTTCTTGAAATTTAACATAGGGCTAGCTGATAAGCAAGTTAATGCTGTTTCATTACTTCTAAAAAGATTCTTTTCAGATCAACTATTTCAAATACACAGATAAAATTCTAAGATACTGCCTAATTTAAAGGAATTATAACTAAAAAAAAAATCTCAAGTTTCTGTTAGCTAAGGATACAGTTTCATAGTAACTGCTTAAATTTTGTCAGTTGTTTATTGATATTTTCTTTAATGGGCCAAGGAATAATTTGGTAAAACAAAACAAACAAAAAAGGTAACTCCAATTCTATTGTAAAATTTCTAGAGAAATCCTGAAATACTCAACTTTGATGCCACACATGCTTTTTCCCCAGCGGTCTTCCTTCCTGTGGTGTTTCTCCAACTTTAATAGCAGAACAACGGAGAGTAGCTGAAATTTTGCCTCTTGGGCCCTATTCCCATTGACTGTGATTCAGTAGTAGAGGGTGTAAACTTGAATTTTACATTAAAATATGTAGGTGGTCCATGAACCAGACTTTGAGAAACACTAGCCAAATCCATTCCCATTCTAAACTGATTTCGTGATCTAAAAATCAGTGCGTGCTTAACAGTCCCCTACTAACTTATTTGCACAGAGCCCTAATTAGGTATTCCGAAAGTGTGAAGTATTACAACCTACAGAGTTTTTCTTTCTTAAAAAAATTTGGAAACATTTTCTCATACTTCTGGAAAATGTCCAAGTGATGCAAATATCAGTATAAATTGGAGCATCAAGTGTCTTCCAAAGTAACCTGCAACCAAGGTCAGATATTTAGAGTGAAACATTACCAATATTTCGTTTTCCCAATGAAAGTAAAATAATTTCTTCTAATGCATTTCACATTATTTGATTTGGTAATATGAAAATAGGAATAAAACTCACCTACTATAAATTAGACTGTTTTGTAGCAAAAATCTTAACATATTCTTGGACTTCTGATGGAAAGGAGCAGGAACACATAGAAATCTTAAGCTCTTTCAGAAAATTTACAAGAGAATAAAAACGTAATTCCTTTCTGTTTCTTTTTTGTACTTATTTTTAAAATCTTATATAATTCATATAAACATAGTTACATTTTATATATGTATACACATAGATGTGAATAAGTGTATATGTGTGAGTGATATGTCACTTTGAATTTTACTCATTTCAAATCAGGTATTATAAAAAATAATGTAGTCTTATAGAAGAAGGTTTTTAGGACACTGAAGTCTACAAAGTAGTGCAGAGTCAAAATACAAGGAGTAGAGGCATCCAGCTCCATATATTGATAGGACAGAAATAGTAGATGGAATTCAACGGAAGAATTAGTATTAATAAGGGTCAGTTCTAACACTATGGTGATAATAATTTTGCAATTTGTGAGTGCATTAAATTATCATGCTGTATACCTTGAACTTGCATAATGTTATCGGTCAATCCTATTTCAATAAAGCTGGAAAGAAAAATGGAATAAAGTAAAATGGTCTAAGTAGTCAAAAAGAAGAAAAAAAACAAGAAAAACAAAAGAAAAGACAACAATGGGCAACAACCTCTTTATCTTTAAAGATGGAATTCAGCATACATGGTAGTTCAGTCATGTGATGGAGTTTTATGCAATCATGAAGAATTTTGGAGGTCTACTTTTGATATTAACAAATGTCTATATGGGTAGTCAAGCTTAAAAAGCCAATTATTAAACATAAATATACTATGCTCCCCTAAAAAAAAAGAGTCAGTTTGTGCTAATGTAAGGAATTTCTAAATTATGGTTTCATATACTGTGGGGGGACTCAGAGTTGGCAAGTGTGAAATTGTCTGTCTTTATTCAATTTATCACAACATAGAACCACTGTATAATAAGAGCATCCTTAGTGGAAAAATTTATGGCTATTTTAATTTATCACTGGTGCTGGCTTTTAAATTAATATTTTCTATTGAGGAATAGAAGAAATCTGATTTCCCAAAGTCTCTCATGAGTTTTGTACTCTTGATGTTCATGTTATATATGTAATATCTAGTGCATAAAATCCAGCCTGTAAGAACTATACATATTTTCATGAAGTACTTTTTCTTTAAGTCATGAGTTTCAGCATCAGAATTTTATAAATAAATTAAAATTATAAGTTTATTTTATTTACTATTACTTTAAATTTTCAAGTCTTACAAACATTTCTTCTGGTAAAGAAAACATTTAGTAGAAAACTAATAGTAATGCAAAATTTCTCAGAATACTTTAAATATATTACACTTTTTATGAAAGAAAATGAAATGTTATTGAACGTGCATCTCTTAATGCACTTAATGGGACTTCTCTCAATTCTTGTATCTGTGAGTTAACATAAACTATTAATTCAATGAGATAGAATTCACTATCAATTACACTCTTATTTTTCTCTTTTAAGTATTATTCAAATTGATAAACCTTGTACACACAAATAAAATAACTAAAGGGTTTGGTATAAGACAGGTCACTCAGTTCTTTAGAATTATCTGAACACGTTTAAACACATAATTGTATACCAGCAAAAGAATTACTTTTTGTAAAGATTTTATTTATTTATTTGTGAGAGACACAGAGAGAGAGGCAGAGACAAGACAGAAGGAGAAGCAAGCTTCCTGTGAGGGCCCTGATGCAGGACTCAATCCCAGGACCCTGGGAACATGCCTTGAGCCAAAGGCAGATGCTCAACCACTGAGCCACCCAGGCGTCCTCAGCAAAAGAATTCATTTAAAAATATAAACAGTTATTTCCTCTTTTTCTTTCTTTCTTTCTTTCTTTCTTTCTTTCTTTCTTTCTTTCTTTCTTTCTTCTTCTTTCTTTCTTCTTTTTCTTTCATTCTTCTTTCTTTTTTTTTGTTTTTGAACTGCAAATAATTGGAAACATCTGACTTTGAAAAGGTCACGTTACTCATTCATTAGAGTTATTCAGGCTATCAAAGACTGAGTATATTCATAACACTTAGCCAAGATTTAGCAAATGGCACTTACATTTTGATTTACCTGGCTTAATCCAATATTCTCAGATAGGGTTGAAAAAATAAAAATATAACTAGTTTCAATAAATCTTTCAAAAACATTATTTTTCATGATTCATCTTATCACATGTCAAAAATCCGGAAATAGCAAAATTATACGTGCTAAATCAATAAATAGTGTTAGTAGAAGTTTATTGTGCATACACTGTTACTAAAGTAGGTTAAGATTTCATGAACTAAGAGCTTTCAAGTTCAAAGACTTAAATGAAGCTCAGGGGCATGGCACTATAGGATGGCTTATAAAGAGAAATGGGGGAAATTGCTTAAGTTTTGCAATAATTGTTATTACAAGCAGTTTCCAGATGGCAGAGTATTGATTAAAAGTTATTATCTCATTCCATTTTTAGAAAGGCAATTTAAGGTTCTCTTATGATTATCAGAGACATTTACAATAGATATATCAATTAAGTTTAGCTTATGTTCATGAAATGAACTAGCTTTAGTTTGGCTTATATGGCTTAAATGTTTCTTTTCTGCTCATGAAATTCTCAAGACCTGTCTTCATTTTATATTTCATTTTAGCAGCACATGATTCAAACAAGTTTTCATTAAATCTGGGGAGCTAAAATTTTAGCTTATTTGATTTATAGAAAATGTCCAGAATTTGCAGTTCCAGTACAATGTAATGTAATTGCAAAACAGTCTTTGTGGTCAAATACACTTAAAGGAACAACAGCAACAATATAAAAAAAAAGACACTCAAATGAATTATGGAACATATTTTGCCAGGAAAGTTGTTAGAAATAGAGGTTAAATTGTGCAGATATCAAGATTTTATCTCTAATGAAATTACCTAATCACTTTTATTAGTATAAAATGAGATCAAAATGGTATTTCTCATTACTTATTTTGAAATTATATTCTGTCCCAACTTTTTTAACCATCTTGAAAACAAAGAGTGTAGTAAGAGAACACCAAAGTTTGATATACGTATGCACACCTTTGCCCACCATACACCTAATGCACACACACATAATGAATTTCAATTGAAACACAGAATTTAAAAAGAATGTGAAGGAAACACTTACCAGAATTTGAAAATGATAACCACCTAGGCCTGATATATCTTTTTCCTCTTTTTAGAAGACTTTCAAGGTGCTAAAAATAATTTTTTAGCTTTGTGATTTATCCTCATTTCATTTTGGATGTCATATCAGTGCATATTTATATAAATTCCTTTCCCGTAAAATCATTTTGCTGCACTTGATAAAGGTCATTACCTTGATACAGGTCTTACTGCTCATTACATTATGTTCTGTAAATGCTCGAGCATCTCCCAGGTTGTATACACATGAGAATCTGGCTATGAATGTATTTCCCCTTAAAAAGCAAGTGCTTTGCAAAGATTAATTACTAGCAGTTTAATTGATTGTTATTTACCTATATAACTAAGGTTAATAAATATAGCCATCTCTGTTCAGAATTTTATAATAAATTGCAGGAAGCTTACAATTTCCCATTGTATATGTGATGTATTAAGATATCCAATTCCTTAATCACTTATTACATACCATATACCATGCCAACACTTACATGCGTTGTCACAGTTAATACTCACTCTACAATTTCAGGTAGGTAGAATGATAAGCTTTGTTCAGATATGGGTGGTGGAGGCTGTGGTATTTTAGCTAAACCACATATTTGCTACTGAGGCAGATTTGCAGTTCCAGTCTCTGGCTCTCTGAGGGATTTTTTTCCCCCACTAAACCCTACTGAGTTTTACGATAAAGCACATTTTGAAGAAAAGAGAGATGAGAATTTTCAGTAGCATGGGCCAAATGAAGCTCTATGTGAACATTTTAGGTTGACATAATAGGAAATGGCAAATAATGCAATTCTTTGTGATGCTTTAACAGGCAGTGTATGAACAGCGCGGCTGCAGTTGGCATCCACTGAATGAGTCTTTCCTTCCCTGGTGCTTCTTTGCAGACAATCATGGCTATAAAGATGACCAAAAGACAACAGCAAATGTTGGTTGAGGCAGACTTTTCTTTACAAAAACAACAATCTCTTTAATTACACAGTCCTATAGGGGTGTTCATGTATGCTCTCTCTTTAGCTTTCTCTGTTTTTCTTTTTTTCCTCTCTATTTCTTTTCAGGGTTAGAATTTAAATTTAGCAGGACAAATTTACCCACTTTGTTTGGAAATGATATTAACAATGTGCTGCTCACAGCACAAAGACGCACAATAGTTTCCAGTTCAAGGTATGGTTTTCAAGTTGTTCAAGTTAAATTTTTCTTACCTGTGCAAATTATTTGTAATAGGCTCATTTATATTTCTTGACAAAAGTGATGTGTTAAGAAGGAGGGAGTTTATGGATTCCACTTAGGATTGAATCACAGAAATTTGGAAATAAAATGGGCCATGTGACAATCTATTTTAGTTTGTTTTTTTTCTCTCTCTCTCTTTCTCTGTAATTCTTAATTTGAGACACTAATAATAGCTATAGACTCCTTTCCCCAAAGATGCACATGCAAACTAAATTTTGCACTGTAGTTTCAGGGAAATTCTGGAGATGCATCCATGAAACATCCACTGGTTGAGAGCTAGTTGTCTAATCAAATCAAGCTAATTTTAAGCTAAGAAATTAAAATTTCAGAAGATGATGCGTCTATTCTAGAAAATTAGCATTGAGATTTAAAATGAGCATTTATATTTTGCCCCTAGAGGCTTTTTGCTGTTCTACCACAAATATGTGTGGTATTACCAGTTATTATCATTATGTTGGCATAGGTTTCATAAAAATTTTGCCTTAATTATATTCATCTTAATGGTCATTTTATGCCCAGATACTAACTAACCACCATTCATATCCACTCTATACTTTTTAGAAGGTAAGAATGAAAAATAAAATAAAATAAAATAAAATAAAATAAAATAAAATAAAATAAATTTTACATTAAAATAAATCTACCACCTAGAAATATCATTAGATTCAGAGGTGAACTTCTCTAGGAACAGTGATTCTTACATCATGTATTGTACACTGAATCTTTTTGTCCCCCAAAGTTAGCAAAGGAAAATGATCAATTAATACTTTAAAATGTGAAACTATATAAATACCTTCAATATTGTTTTAAGTCTAATATTTGCAAGAAAGAAATTAAATGGCAAAATAAATATGATTAGTGAAATTAGAAAAGCAGATTTGGCTGCTATACATAAACCTCTGTAAACACTTACTTAGTTTAGGCAATAGTAATGTCAGCAGCAACAAAGTTCCATCGATTTTAAAAGAAATGTGCATTGAAAAGAAAAAAATGCTATTCAAAAACATGTAAAGTACCATAACTTCAGGGTAGCCCAGGTGGTTCAGAGGTTTAGTGCCACCTTCGGCCCAGGGCTTGATCCTGGAGATCTGGGATGGAGTCCCACGTCGGGCTCCCTGCATAGAGCCTGCTTCTTCCTCTGCCTGTGTCTCTGCCTCTCTCTCTCTCTCTCTCTGTGTGTTTCTCATGAATAAATAAATAAAAATCTTTAAAAAAATACTATAACTTCAAATTATATTGTCTATTTTTACACTAAAATTTATGAATATTAGTTTTAAATTTCTGGTAACATATGCCTATAGACTTAGGTTTATATTAATTCAAAAATGACACATTTTAGCCAAATTTTATTTACAGATTGACCAGAAAATTAGAAAATATTCACTGACTATGTCACCTAAACATTTTAAAAGTAACATTTCTTGAATTTTAAATAATGTATTCCCTCAGCTGCAGATAACTTCAATTTACTAATTATGCAGACTGGATATGTAACAGTCTTGTTCTATATTTAATTAATGAACATATGACCCTTGGAAAATAGCAAATGTCCAACTATACTTATTACATATATGTGAATCTTTTTTAGGTTATCGACCCCAATGACAAAAGATAGTCCCTCATCAATATTTTAGAGTTCAGTGGATCAGCAGCTTCGAACACCCAGTTATCTCTGGAAGTCACTGACAGTCCATTCAGTAGCATTAAAGTGATCAGAAAAAGTAACAATAACATTTTGTAAGTGATTTTTAATTTGACATTTCTCTAGTTTCAAACATGTATCTGACCTTTATTATCATCACCTAGAAATCAAGTATAAAAAATATACTCTTTTTTTTTTTTCTGGCAGACAATGTTTTTCTCAAATATGAGATACTTTGTTATTTCTTTAGCAGGCCCTTCTATATAAAATATGAAAATTCTTCTACATTATTCCAATGTTGTCATTTAAATATTTTGACAAATGTTGCTAGGAAAACAAATTTTTTAACAAAGATGAAGTGGGGATAGGATATTGAGAAAGAGACAAAAGTAATTGTAACAGTACAGTTAATATTTAGGAAATATCAAAGATAAGTTTGTCAGAATATATATTTGGAAACTATCAGAGATTAAAACTAATTATTTTTAAACTATGTCTGTTTTTAAGGCATATGAAGGCACCTTGTAGAAAGGAAGGTAAATAGAATAATTTTATTATGACAATGACTGTCTAAATTGACAGTGACATGGAAAACAAAGAGGCAGGTATAACAACATACTTAATAAGCATAAGTAAGTTCTTTAAAATTATAAATGCATTTGAATATGGCATTTTCCAGCTCTGAACCACCTTCTAGACATTTAGTAAGTTTACAAAAAGGTAAACATGATTTACTTCTTTTTCATCACAGGTTACCTCCAAATTCTGAAATTTCACTTATCTTGACTTTAGTCCCTTCTACTGCATTTGTCTTTATTTCAAACTGTTGCTCTCAGTTATAAAAATTCATAACATGGCAATATGTGAGGAGCTACTTAGGTTTAAAAAATAGCTTCTCATTTAAATAACTCTGCAGAAGCTTCCTCCTAGACTTGCTTACTGGAAATGGTAACATAAAAAGAGGCTGTGTCTGTTTTAGATTGTGGCTTAGGTTTAAATGACTCAATCACCTAATTTTTTTTTTTTTCTATAAACATGTTGCTGCTAAAGTGTAAAGTGGCAGGGAAGATTTCTCTAGTAAGGTTATATTTACATAGTGACCTATAGGAAGGGAGATGCTTGAGTGTCTGGGGAAGAGGATTGCCAGACATAGTGGCCAGCAAGAACAAAAATGAGATTGGAACCATCTTGGCTTGTGTGATTGGTAAAACAAAACTTGATAGATGATATAACAAGAGGAAGCTGGGCAGGTTGTTTCAGTCAGTGGAAGCGTTTCAATTTTTACTCAGTGGTTAGGCACCTATTGTTGTGGACAGGTAGGAAAATATTTAGATGGAGCAAGGGTGCAAGCAAGCAGAATGAACAAGAATGAACAATTTTGAATAATCAAAATTGACTGGATGAAGGTGGCAGTATTGGAAGTTGAGACCTTAAGAAAGTCTAGTAAGAAGGAAGGATTTGCTGATAGATGGATGTAGATTATAAAACAGAGGGCCCTGGAGATTTTTTGGCCTGAGAAACAATGGTCAGACACTTAGTCGTAGATGAATTGGAAAGGAGCAGATTTGTTTGAGTAGATAGATGAGAACAGAAAGCTTGTTTCTAGACATGTTACTCCTCAATTGTCTGTTAGACATGTAAGTGATGATGTAGAATAACCAGTTGGATTTTTGAATTTGGGGACCAGAGGAGTACTAGAGGCCTTACTCGGGAAGCTTCAGAGTATAGATGATCACTAAAGCCATGATACTGTTGTGAGGTCCTCTGAGAAATCATTGTATTCCAGACCTCCACCTGGGAACATGTCAACCTCTGTAGATTGGGAAGAGGAAAAGGGTCCAGGAAAGAAGACAAAGAAGGAACATCAGATGAGAATGTAATGAGGGCAAGAAGCAAATTATCTTGTTACTAACTAAGCTTTTTCTACAATGGCCAGCATTACCATAGCTAATTGCACCACTTTATGGAGATTCAACTATAAGAAGAATTCTGGTTGAGAAAAATAAATCTAATGAGAAAGGCATACCCATTTCTTTAAAAAGGTCCATCTAGGGGACAAATTCTAATAATGTAAGAGCTGGACTTATCTTTGAAGGATAGCCTTCTGGAATTACAGATTTTAAATAATGTTATATGAAGAAACTTTATAAAATTAAGATGAGTATGCATGTGTAATTTGTTTCATTTATTTTATGATTTAGGCTTGACACTAGCATTGGGCCTCTAGTTTTTTTCAGTTCAGCATTTACACATCTCAACTGAACTTCACAATGACTACTTTTATGACCAGGAAACACAGTCACAGATGGTTTTTTCATGACCCAAATGGAAATCGGCCCATCTTTATCTGAAATACATTGCCAGACCAGGAAACATACCATACATTTTTTTCAAAAGTTATTAGATATCAATCATATTAAATTTTTGTGAGTCAAAAAAAATAAATAAATTTTTGTGAGTCTTAAAGTTTTATCTATCATTAAAAGTATGCAATTTCTAAAATCAATAAACGAGGAAATGACTTCCTAGAAATTTCCACTAATACATATAAAGCACTTTGTAAATGTTGGATACGTTATGAGCATTCAATGATTGTTGGTTTCTAGTCACTTTATTTTGGAATCATGACCTTTTTTACCCTAATAGGATACATTGAAATAGGTAAGGATATAAATACCTTGATCTACTGGTGTATAGATACATTACTTTAAGCTATTAAATAAAATAATGTTCTGATTAAAGAAAATTGTGAAATATCAATTGAAATATTGAAATATCACAATTTTCTTTAATCAGAATATTATTTTATTGGTATTGAATGGTTTTATAAAAATTTTGTTGTATTTTACATGTTTTCGCTTCAGTCCTTTATACTTAGTAATAATGGCACATCCCATTTTTTTCTAAACAATTTTTTTTCCACTTACTAAGTTGATTTAAGAATTTCCCCATTAAATTATTTGGTCCCCATAAGCATCATTATTGGTGACTACACACAATTCCAATTGTCTTCTGTTATAAATAATAGTGTAAGTATCATTTGTTCCAAAACTTTTTCTGGTATTTCAAAGGCAAGTGATTTTAACATATCACTTAACATCATTTGTAGTTCTTTTGATTGTGTCAAAAAGTCATGGTTGCTAATGTCAACATTAGCACTAGATGATAGCTTTTGCTTTTCATACCCCATAGGGCTTTTTTAAGCCCTAAAACTAAAGTTATTCTGACATTTTTTTTTGCAAATATAAGACATCTTCCACCTCTGACACAGTATTAACAGTAATAGAGAAATAATTGCCATTAGAATTTAAAAGTTATAGCAATTATTGGATATAATGTTTCAGGTATTACATGCTCATGATACTGGACATAATCTTTCAGAAATTTCTCTCCATTTTGTTTTTCTTGATGAGTGTTTTTGCCTTTAGTTTATCTTAAAATATTTATGTATTTTAAAACTGCCTTAAGTGACTTGGGAAACAAATTTTTGGATTAGTAAAGACAACTAAGTCACTCTTACAATTATAGTGAAACACATTCAACTAGAAAAAGAATTGCCTACTTAAAATGACTTTTTGGGGGGTGCCTGGGTGGCTCAGTTGGTTAAACGTCTGCCTTCAGCTCAGGTTATGATCCCAGGGTCCTGGAATCAAGCCTCACATTGGGCTCCCAGGTGGGAACTGCTTCTCCTTCTCCTTCTGCCTGCCTTTCCCCCTGCTTCTGCTTTCTCTTTCTGTGTCAAATAAATAAAATCTTTAAAATATAAATAAAATTATTTTTGAAACAATTGAATAGGCTTTTACATATTACATGATTGAATACCATGAATTTGAGGTAAATAGGCCATATAGAGAAAGAAGACAAATTAAATAATTAGTGCTAGAATTTTACTATTCTTTAAATGTTCAATTAAAAATAATGTATTTGAATATTTGTATTTTCAAAAATTCTGTTTTCCTTCCAGAATAATCACTGTTTATATGGCCATCACACATTCTTCTTATGCTTGATATATGTCACTTTATCTAATTCTTATAGCTTTACGTACATCAATTAAAATACATAAGGGTAAGATAACAAGTCAAGTTTGTCGAACTTTATTAAGCCTCAAGGTAAGGCATTTATAGCTCTGAACACAGGAGCTTTATTTTTCACAATTCAGGGAAATTTGAACACTTACTAAAATTTCTCAAATCAATTCCTTAATTCTTACTTCTATTTTTATTGCTTTGTTTAAGCTTACTCGAGTACCACTGATACCTTAATACTAGGTGCTTGAACTCCACTTAAACCACTGAAATTAACTACAAATAATGTGAAAGAGATGGTGGCTAGAAATTGGGAAGCAGGCATTTCTTTTGTTAACTTAGTGACTGAATGTTTTACCAAACATTTAATTTCCAAAATGACCAATATTGACATTATTTCTTCATATGTACATGAGTATATTTAAATATGTATGTATGTATATTTTATATTTGTACGTAAAATGATTTCATTTGATAGATTTGAACACTGGATAGAAAGTCAATATTTTATCAGTATATTTATTGCCTTGTTTTTTCATGAGCATTAAAATTTAAAAAGTAATTATAACTCGGTAAAAATGCAGTGTTTCATGTCTATGTGTAACTTCTTATGTGAAAAAGCCTAACCTCACAGCATGGTTTTCTAGTTCGGTTACAATTTCTTGAACCCTCTGAAAAAAAATATTTATGCTGTCTTGTGAAACAAAATATATAGGAATATTCAAATTTTGAAAACTTTTAAAGAATATGTTGATGCTATGAATGATTTATATTATAAGTAATTTCAAAGAAATGTCTATATTTTTCATGACTCCAAAGCTATGAAATGCATATTGGATGTTTATATTTTAAACCTCAAAAAACATGTAATTTTTTCTTTCCCCCATCCACATGGGCTTTATTTGGGGACAGTTGGGGGAAGGGATTGGAGGGAGCTAGGACTGTGGGTTGATGGGGAGGGCCTTCTCAACTTGCTTTCTAATTTAGTGTGTGTTGCCTGGAGGTTAGGATGAATGAGAACAGATGAAGTTGTAGCTCTTGGGTCCATCTCTGTGGATCTCCGCTCTATGTCGCAGTCCCTGGTGTGGCTGGCCTTCCAGCTGAGGGGATCTCTGTAGTCCACCTGTGAGTCAGGGCGATGGTGTGAGTCAGTAGGACACATCTGCCCATGATCAAGGCTGAGGGAGGCCACTGGGACCCCACAGAAGACATCCCTGATGCTGAGTTCAGAGGACCAGGAGGACACAGCTTGCCAACACCATGCCCTACTCAGGTGTAACAGTGATAAGCCTCTGCTTGGACAGGTCCCTCAGCGTGGCCAGATTGGCCAGCAAGTCCAGTTCACAGCCAACCAGCACAACCTTAGCATTGGAGCAAAACTCTCCCCTTGCCGCTTCTTGAGGACACTGTCCCCAAGCCTAAAATTGATTACTGATAAGCACGATTGCCTTTCAGTATGTTCAGTTCACTGATATTGGCATGAAAAACTTCAGTTATGGTGAAATCAAATTCCAAGGCCTTCCTGAATTTGCTCAAGATTTTCACAACCATGGTCAAAATACTCCAGAATTCTGGAAGTGATAGAAGATACTACTTAAAGTTCCTCCTTTGAAAATATAATTGTCTTTTTCTATGTTCTCCTTTTTTCTTTTGTTAAGAATCATGCTGTTTTTATAGAAAAAGATAAAGAAATGGAGGAGCATGTGAATTCAATGATAAAGGAACAGCACAAAAAGTGTAGGTTAATCAGTCTGATGGCATTACATTGATTATTGAAGAGGTAACTAGTAAAAACCTAGTTTTGAACCAACCACTATGTTATTTAATTTGTTGGAGGGGGAGATTAAATTGAGAGGTTAAGATGGTCCCATTTAATTTGCCTCCATCATATAACACAGAACCTCAGAATCACTCTGCTAAACACCTGCCAGGTGGAGAGTTATTGTCAAAATTGCAACAAATCTATCCTAAATGTATCAGAAGAGAACATAAAAAAGACAGGCATGATATTGCCAGGAAAATTATAGTAATTTTTCTGTTGATCCTTTGTTCTGGAAAGTTCAGCCCTCATTTCCTGCACTATATTTTTCTCCATGGACTTCCTCTTTCCATCCAATCTGAGTGCCCACAGATCTCTGTAGATTCTTTGGAAATAATCTTTGGAGGCCAATAATTTGCCAGATTAGTTGTTTCCTCTTCTTGAGACCTAGCCCTTCTTGTTTTCTGTCTCTTTTTCCCCAAGGAACAGAAATACCTTAACAATGGAATATATTATTTTCTTCTGAAAGTAATTGTTTCTCTGAACTAACCTTAGTTCATTTTCCCTTCTCAAACTCTAGTCTCAAAAGGGACCTGGAAAACCTGTTTCTGAATCCAGTATTCTCCCTGGGGTTGAACACAGTCGGCCATGTGGGGGCTTGGTCACATTATTGCTTCTCAACAACAGTTTAGTAGCGTACACTGTCCGAGCTCCCAGGGCAACTTGCCGGGCTGATAGTCATGAGGCACTTAACTTAAACAGTCCCTTGGCTACTAAAGGACAAGTTGATGTATCAGAGGCTCTGAGATATATGTGGGGGCATGCTTTCTAGGTCCCAAGAAGAATTAAGAATCAAATCTTAAAAGGTTTATTGTGCTCAAAGGGACCATTTTGATGTCATGTTTTGTAACAATATCACCTGAAGTTTGTGTGGGTCACTCTTGCCCACAAGAGAATGTGATTCCCACAACAACCCTGGTAATAGCTACTAATAGAAATCATTATTCTCATTTTATAAGTTGAAAAAAGAAGTTTGGGGAAGCTAAAGTTTCTCATTTTAAAATAGAGGTCACATTTCTTGCAGGGTTGTTATGAGTTTATAAATGATTCTACTCGCATAATGCATTGAGCTAAAAGGACAGGTTTAACACATGGAATGTACTTAATAACTACTTGCCAATAGCGGTATAATGAAAAGTAATATTATGTTAACAATTTTACCTGGGATTCCCATTTTCTGATTTGTGACCAAACATAATTTCCAGTACTCTTGCTCAACTCCTTATCATAATTCAGTGTCATGCTTGGCACATAATAGTCAATCAAAGTTTTCCAAATACATAGGTGCTTCTAAAACTCTGTATATGAAAAGAAATAATAGGTATACCAAATAGCCAAATATTGCAAAGTTTACATTTTTTTTCTTTAAAACTGCATTATTATTTCATAATTGGAGAGCGAGTAATGGAAGAAAGGAAAATGATTGATAATAATACCAGAACTACATAATTTTGGAGTTAGTTCATGCATATGATTTATTTCATTATTGAAGAGTTATATTTTTTGAACCATAAATGAAAGTTGGTAGTATTCACTAGTGGCGGAAAGGGAGAGGGCGGGGGGTGGGGGTGACTGGGTGGTAGGCACTGAGGAGGGCACTTGACAGGATGAGCACTGGGTGTTATTCTGTATGTTGGAAAATTGAACACCAATAAAAAATAAGTTTATTACTAAAAAAAAAAAAAGAAAGTTGGTAGTATTCAAAACTGCCCATCTTACAGTATGAATATGCCATTATATTAAATTCTGAGAATTAAAGATTATATTCTTAATATGTGAAATATATTGTGCAGTGTAGTTTTATGTTGATGTTAATTGATATTAATCATATGATAGTTTGAACTCTAATTGGATGTCAAAAGTTGTACATGCATTAAGCCACTCTAAGAATTTCCTACTGAGAAATATTTGATAAATAGGATAACCATTTTCCAACTCTAAGCCTTAAAAAGGTATTATTAATGTAATTTTTACTTTTGGCTACAGATATATGGCATGTTACATATTACTAAACTCTTATCTTTTAGTTGCAGTCAGGATTTACTGTGTACCTTGACTTTACCAATCCGGCATTTGTTATTTGGTGAGTGAATGAGAGTGAGTTTTTTCTCCAAAAAATGAAATTCAGTGGTCTTAAATTTGTAAGTAATTGTTCTACATTTTGTTTCAGTTAAAAAAAATAGTATCCATTGCTAGTACTATTCATAGATAATAAAATATATTTCCTATCAGGTTTAATACACTTTTTTTCTTAGTAATTCTAATCATTTTGATTTAGAAGTTCAGTTCAGAAATAATCCCTAATTATCCAGGGGAAGAAAGATGAAGAAAACTCAAGATTTGTCTCTGTCTACTTCACTTTGTCCTTCCCACTCATGGATTCAAGGTGTAAAAAATATGTCCTTCTCCCTCTTGAGCTTATTAATTCTAAATTTAAGATAATCTCTCAATAATCAATGACATAAAATTTTGAAGTAATAGTAAAAGTTGCAGGAAAAGAATAACATTCATTAGGACACCTGAGGATTAAAACCAGTAATTTAGCTTCATGTGAGCTATGCTGTTCTTGAGACTTTTAGTAAAATAAACTTCAAAATTGTTTTTGAACTCATGGTATGTACCTCGGACTTGAATTAGGTAACAGCAGTGGTTATCACCCAAGGGTGATTTTGTTCCATTCAGGGACACTTAGCAACATTGATGTCTTTTTTGGTTGTCACATACGAGGAATTCTACGGGCATCAAATGACTGAAGGCCAAGGATGCTGTTAAAACATTATAATGCAGGGGATAGGCACCTCCACAAACAATTATCTGGCCCAAAATGTCAATCCTGCCAACGTTGAAAAACGGTGGGCTGCAGTATATAAAGACGAAGTAAACATAGCCATGTATTTAAAAATTGGAACTACCATATGCTAATCTCTATGGTTATTACTTTGCACAATGTTATCTTATTGCCATATGATTATGTGAGAAAAGGCTTTACTCACAATTATATGGCTTTATGTGGGTATCAGCAGACTCCCCTTGTTAGCAATGGGCAAGGCTTTACATCCATTTACCCATGACCTAGCAACTACTAGGAGGTATATTTCAACTGAATGCAAGTCATATAACAGTTTGCCTACATAAAGACCTTTCTTAGCACATAGGCTCAGTAACAATCTCCATCCCATTCTCTAGGCTCCACAAAGAGCTAGCCTTGTATCCTTGATGTGCTCTCACACTATTCTCATTGCACGGAATGCTTTTCTGACACATGCAACAGTATTCGAGCAGAAATGTCAGTAAGATTTCTTGTCAACTTTAATTACAAGTATGATCAGGATCCTAAGTTTTAGGTGCATTTCTAAAGGATAGAAGTTATTGGTTGCTCTAGATTCTTTTATCTGGTATGTATAAGGTAGAAGCCTAAAGAAAATATTTCTAGCCAAGGTACAAACCTTGAATATCTCATTTAACAATGAAAAAAATAATTAAATATTTATAATGCTAATTAACGAACTCTTTGATATTTAACAAAAATAAAGATAATTGAAGCCATTGGAGTAGCTTCATGTAGATGTGGATGTCTGATTAGAATCTTTCAAACACTAATTTGCCCCTTGGGGGGTAAGTGTATATTTCTGATCAGTTAAATATTGTGCACATGCTGAGATAGTTTAAAATAAATAATAGGCAATCTTAAACTCACTTATACCTCACAATTACTCATTTTACTCAAGTACAAAAATTGATGTACAGAGAGCTTCAATACATGCCCATTATTACAAAGTAGTATATTACTAATCAAAATATGACAAAGGCTTGTTTAACTTCAAAGTTCTCACTCTTATGCAATATATAATTCCTTTTGTAAGAGCTATTACCCATGTGGGCAGATAGATAATAACAGTGCAATTTAATAAGTGCAACTATAGTGTTTTCGTTCAAGATATAACTGAACCAGATAAAATTGCTATATAATTGAGTTGGAGGAAAAGAAGGAAGAGCCATTTCCATACCTTTCTGGAAATTCATACCCTTATGGTATGGAAAGACCAGATTAACTGAAGACAACACTGGCTATTACTGTGAAGATATATCTGTGAAGATAGAAGATGAAGTAGTGCAAAATTAATTTGCTGCATTAAATAAGTTGCATTAATAAGTTGCAGAGTACTACAGCCAAAGGGAAACATTGAAGGATTTTAAATAAGAGATTTACATCTTTAATAGATCTCTCTGGAAAATGCAGGGATGACTGATCTGAAAGAGATAAAGCTAGAGCCCATTGTGCAGTCAGTCAGAGGGTTGTTGAAACCCTCAGGGAGAATCACAGTATCTAAACCCGGAGAGATATGGAATAGGTAAGGGTTATGGGAAGAATGAATTTAAGAAATGCGTGAACCTCAATGTTTATAGCAGCAGTGTCCACAATAGCCTAATATGGAAAGAGCCCAGATGTCCATCAACTGATGAATAGATGAACAAGAAGTAATATATATCACATATGCATATACATATCTGTAACATATACTGGAATATTACTCAGCCATCAAAAAAGAATCCATTTGCAACAACATGGATGGAACTAGAGGGTATTATGCTAAGTGAAATAAGTCAGTCAGAGAAAGACAAATACCATATGATTTCATTAATGTGTGGAATTTAAGAAACAAAACATAAACATAGGGGATGGGAAGGAAAATAAAAATAAGTGAAAACAGAGAGAGACGCAAATCATAAGAGACTCTTAACTCGAGGAAGCAAACTGTGAGTTGCTGGAGGGAAGTTGGGAGCAGGGATAGGGTAGCTGGGTGATGGGAACTAAGGGAGACACATGATGTAATGACCACTGGGTGTTATATGCAACTGATCAATCACTAAGTGCTACCTCTGAAACTCCTAAAGAAAAACACTTATGTCACAGATACTTTAAAGCTGATATTATGGTGTATTTCAATATATCATTTGGCCAAAAAATTACTTTTAGTCATAATGAAAGAAGGCTCAATGGGTTTATAGTCAACAAATATTTTCTGTGCCAGATTGTTATTTCTCTCCTAGATTATAATGAATAATAAGTAATAAATGTAACACCATGTTTTGTTTAGCCACTATTATTGTGCTCTTTCCACAATTCATTCATTTTTCTGTTTGCTTTATTCTTTTAGGTAGCTGCTTATGCCTATTTTCCAAAGAGTGTTATGTAATGCTACATATTAAGCAGCATGTTCTATAAGGTTCATGTTCTCTGTCCTTACATAGCATTAACCAGCGACATGTTATGAGTCAGTTTTTTTTCATCTCCTGGAATAAAAGTGTCAGTGACTATCAGCAGGTTTTCACACACATAATTAATCTCATTACTGAAATAATGGTTTCCCAAGTGGAACTCATCTTCAGTTTTGCAGCCTGAAGGGTATCCTAATGAGCTATTAATTATTCAGAGTGAAGTTGAAAATTCAGGCCAATTAGGTTTGGTGATTCTATGCACATGCACAGTAAGGTGGGTAGAATTATTCTTAATATGTGTATTCAGATTTAGATGTAGATGTACTCAAGTAGTTAGATTGGAATTCTATGACTGAAAATTATAATTCTCAACATTAGTTTTCCATATAATTTCAATGATTACTTTTGCTCTCATTTCGGGCAGCACTTAATCCTGTAGAGGGTGAGAATAATAATATAGCTCAGTATATACCACATACTCTATTAAGTGTTTTACATTTAGTTATCTACATTCTCTTTTAATCTTCATAACAACTCTATGAAGGAATATTAATCTTACACCATTTTGGAGGAATGAAAAATTTGAGGCGTACAGAAAGACAAAGTAAACTAAGTTGAAATAACTGATGGTGGCAAAACTGGATTTAGACTTAGGTGTTCTGGCCCTGGAATTTGTGATTTCAGTTGACAAGATATTGAAAGGTAATCTTATTATAAATATTGTTTGATCTCCTCTAAATAAGGAGATGCAAGTATTGGTATTTTACTGTGATAGCTACTTTTTCATTCTACTATGGATAGTCACACTCTTGTGTATCATGACACTGTTGTTGAAAATACAGAAAAAATATTGGAACATAGACCATTTTAAAAATAACTAAAAGCAAAACAACAATAAAATAGCTTGTAATGCAGTGCTAGTATTCAGTCAGCATGCAAACAATATTTGGAGAATAAATGGAAGGAATGACCATTGGTCCATCTGGATTATCTACATAAAAACTGAATAAACAAGGCTCTTAGAATTATTTAGTATTATATATTTAGCATGAAGAAAATGTTTACTATGAACAAATTATTGAGTTTTAGTATTATTCATCCTGAGCAATTTTTCTGATGTCAATTAAACCAGAGTACCATTTTCCTAGTTGTTCATTTTAAAGTAATTGTTTACATTGCAAAAATATATTCATTTATAGATGAAAATATATTGCAAAGTATAAAGTTAAGAAAATAAAATCACCTGTAATGAAACTATTCAAAGATCATCACTGTTAGCATTTTAGTGAATATTCTCACATTTTATATTTTTTTCTTTAAAACCTGTGTTAATACTTTACACTTGTGATGAGCACCAAGTGTTGTATGAAAGTGTTGAATCATATTGTATCTCTGAAACTAATATTAGGAGGCATTGCCATCCTAATGATAAGTGTCAAAACATTAATCATATAAATCATGGGACTGTATAAGAAACTTATACACACCTTGACTCCCTCCGCTTTTTTGAGTAATAGTTAATTCCCTGGGTTCTTTTTTACTGCCTAGGTAGGCAAATTCATAAACAAAAACAAAACCATGAATGTCCTGCAAAAGTGATTTCTATAGGTTAGAAGTTAATTTTTTTTAAGATTTTATTTATTCATGTGAGAGAGACAGAGAGACAGAGAGACAGAGACATAGGGAGAAGTAGGCTCCATGCAGGGAGCCCTATGTGGGACTCCATCTCAGGACTCCAGGATAACGCCCTGGGCTGAAGGCAGGAGCCAAACCACCAAACCACCCAGAGATCCCCAGAAGTTATTATTTTTTTTAACAAAAGTTGCCAGTAGTTGGATTTACTTGATATGAGACCATCAATATCTAAATGCTAACATGATTTTCTATCTAAGCATAACTGGTAAAATTTTAGGATGCAATAATATTATATACTTCAAATACAACAGTGTTAAATATGCAAAAGAGTAGGTTTAAACAATAGAAAGAAATATGCTCCTTTTAAATAAATACATTATTTTATTTTCACTTTCAAATGTATACAATGCACTATAAAATGCACTAATGCTGTATTCAGCTTGATTAATTTTTATATGTTTATATCCTTATAACCCTGGAAATGTAATTTTTAAATAATAGACACTATTTAAGTCTTAATTTCCTTTCCAAAATATAGATTTCGTGAGAATTAAAGTGCAAATGCTTGGCTGATTCAGTAAAAAGTGATCCGCTGTATTGCACAGTTGAGACATAGTCCATATCTGTGTTCATTAAAACTTGAATTAATTTGTAGTGAAATATGATTCCTTGATAATAATTTTTGATAAAAATTAAGCAGTAAAATATGGAAATATTTTCATGAGTAAAGTACACGTACTTGACAGAAGTTTTCCTTAAACGAGGATAAGATTTGAATTATGGAATATTATTTAAAGAAATTTAATTTGATTAGTTTCTAGTAACACTACATGAATCAGAGATTATCTCCAGCTTCAGATTCATAACTCTAGGATCCTTTCTGGGTTTAAATGCTTTGAGCTAAATTCTAATTTTACCTGATTAGCTTCCAAGAGCAGATGCTAAGTAAAAAATAATAGCTAATATTTACGAAGCATCTCCTAACTGCACTAAGGACTACTGGGTAAGATAAGAGATTATCTTATTTCACATCACAACACTGCAAGGTAGTAAGACAACATTTTTGCTTCTTTATGTGTTTGGAAACTGAAGGAGTGAGTTAGGGCCATTCCCTTCAAGTAACAGAAATGTATTTGAGTCAGAAAATTGGAGAATTTATTATGCAGAAACAAGGGCAACAATCCATCTGGACCTCAGAACGGACCTGGGAAGCTGTCAGGATCTAACCTTCAACTTTGTGTGTATGTGTACAGGGTTCATCTACTATGCTGACCTATGATTTTTAAGAAAATGGTTTTAAACAGAAGGTGCTTTTAAAGATTTATTTATTTATTTGAGAGAGAGAGAGAGAGAGAAAGAACAAAAAGGAGAGGCAGAGGGAGTGGGAGAACCAGGCTTCCTGCTCAGGAGGGACTAGATCCCAGGACCCTGGAATCATGACTGGAGCTGGAGGCAGACACAGAACCCACTGAGCCACCGAGGCACCCCCAGAAGAACTTTATTTTCTGAAAATCTATGGATCTCAAAGTTAAATATCCGGGATAGAAATCCAACTGTGGCTGAAGCGATTTTAATCAGTTTCAGGGAATACATACCTGATTGGTCTGTCCCTGTGTGGAAGTGATAGTTTACAGGTATTGGTGACAAAGATAATCTAAAGGTTACCTTTCACACAGAGCCTCAGGAAAGATTAATTCGCTAGTAATGTATAACCAGATGTCCTCAGATCTGATTGGAAACAAAGAATTTATCCTTCGTCCTACACATTTTAGACTCCTCAACCTATATATATATATATATAGGTTTTATATATATATATATATATATATATATATATATATATATAGTGATTTTTTTTTTACTCATTTGTTGAATTTATTTTATAGCTTAATTATCAGCTATATGATTGCTTTGTGCAGTGTGTACATGCTTTCTATTTAGAAGAGAATATTAAAAATGCAAACTTTCTTCTTTGAACTTACTGGAGGAATATGTAAAGCCATATACAAATAAATCTGACTTTAACCAGGATGTTTTATTAAAAACTTGGCAGCCTATTATGTCCTTCTAGAAGACTTATATTTTATTGAATTACAAATCTAAATTGCACTGTAACTAATTTGTCTTTTCCTTACAATGGTCTGGAAGTGGTGGTAATAATTCCTTTAAATATTAATCAGGGAACTGAAATTATCTAAGTAAACAATGTATAGCAACCCCTCCCACACTCCATTTTATTATTCACATTTCTTTTTTAATTTTTCTATTATGGTAACAAAACATGTAAAAGGAAATGTATCCTTTTAATAAAAATTTAAGTGGGCTGTATGGTATTGCTAATTATATATACTTTGTTGTACAGTAGAAACCTAGAACTTATTCATTTTGCATTGATTGAAATCCCATATTCATTAAACAGCAACTCCTCAGTTCTAACTCCCTCCAGCTGCTGGCACACGTTTCACTTTCTGCTTCTACGTGTCTGACTACTTCATATACCTCATACGTATGGAATCATGCAGGATAGGTCCTCGTGACTGATTTCACTTAACATAAAATCGTCACAGATGATACCACTTCCTTCTCTTTAAAGGCTGAATAATATTCCATTATATGTATATACCACATTTCCCTTTATATTAACATTCATGGTCATTTAGGTTGTTTCCAATTCTCGGAAATTGTGAAAAATGCTTTAATGAACATGAGAGTGCAAGTATCTCTTTGTGATACTGTTTTCAATTATTCTATATAAATACCCAGCAATGGAATTGCTAGATTGAAGTAGCCTTATTTTAGTTTTGTGGAACCTAATGCTATTTTCCTGAGCTGCTGCTTCATTTTGCCTTCCACTAACATTCTCTAAGGGATCTCATTTCTCCACATGCTTGCCAAAACTTGTTATTTTACAGATAGCTTAAATCCCTTGACAATCACAGTTGCTCTTGGCCCTATACTCAGAGAACTTTAGTCCTCCCAATAATGGTGTAATTAAAGGACTTAGATGGAGATCCCTAGGATTGTACCTCAGTGTTGTGGCTGGCAGTTGGTCTCATTAGGCAGTGCCCACACAGTATTAGTTATTAAATACATAAATGTATCTTGTTAAGTATTAAACATATATATTACAATTATATTTATTATATCATCTGTGTATAAGAGAATGCTTCAAATCTTCATCCAGGTATTTTCAATCTCATCTTGGACAGATATCTAACAAGCTCTGTTCTTGTACTGTTCCATCCCTACCGCTCTGTCTGCTTCTGTCGTTGGGTTAAAGCCAATGGAACTTAACCCTTCATTCATTTAAATATGTTTTTCTTTATTATTTTTAATTGAATTTAATAAACAGAAATTGAAAAAATAAACAATGCAAAACTTTATAACAGCATGGTAGCCAGGAGTTGCTTATTATCAATATTAATTTATTGGATCTAATAGACACTACTAGTACTTGTATTTTAATTATCCCTGAGGCTACTACTGTTTTATATCAACGTCTAAAAATTAATACTGCATCATTAAGGAATTATAAAACTATCTTCTGCATCCTTAGTTGGAGAAAGAAGAGAAATACTTAGTGCATTTTACAGATTTTTATTAAAAATGTGTAAAATAATAAAGTTTTAAGTTTAAATGAATTAGAAATGAATAACATAATTGATACTACAAGAATAATCGTTCAAAGACTTGCTTTCCTTTGGTGACTAAGTATAATATGTTTCATTTTTGAAAGATGGTTTTTCTCATAGCAAGTGAGAAGTCTGAATACAACATTTTTTTTTTTTAGTTTCAATTAGCCAACATATAGTACATCATTAGTTTCAGATGTAGTGTTCAATAATTCATCAGTATGTATAACACTCAGATACCCTATAGTCATCAACAAGAGATAGTAGAATAATGAACTACATAAACATATGATAAACCAGACTATAAAGTCTTAAATTTCAGTCAGTTATTATTCCATCATGTGTATCTATAGTTATGCCTTTCTATGACATAAACAGTGGACTAAACATCATTTCAATGTTCCTCTAACTGGTATGTTGGGAAATAATAGAACAAAAAATCCAGATAAAAACAAACACACAAACAAACCAACACATCTCACATCCACACAACCACACACATATTGACATGTTATAATAAAAAGAATATTCTGTATATAAAGTAAATACTGACACAAAAACTGAAGAAGTAACTTTACAGAGAGATTTCTCAGATACTTCAGTTTTACATACTGCTAGGGCAGTGTGCAGTGAGAATTTCCAAGAAGTAGGCATCCTGTGTTATCTTCACAGAGAGATTCAGAGAAAACTCTTTTGGATCACTTCTGTAAACACCTTTCGGAACAGGACTGCCAGTTTAGGAACTAAATACATTTTAGATTTATGGATAAAATACTCTCTATAGGGCAAAACTTAGTAATTGTAAAAGTTGAGGCAATGAAACTCTATGATTATTCATGATTTTTTGCCAATAAAAAAAGAGATTAAAAGAGATTCTTACATGTAGATTAGAACTTGAGTGTGCTAATAAAGGGGAAAGGCATTTTTAAAAAATATTTTTTTTATTTATTCATGAGAGACACGGAGAGAGAGGTAGAGACATAGAGGGAGAAGCAGGCTCCCTGCAAGGAGCCCTATGTGGGACTTGATTCTGGGCCCTCGATCAAGCCCTGAACTGAAGGCAGACGCTCAACCACTGAGCCACCCAGGTGTCTCATGGGAAATGGCATTTTTCCCTTCTTCCCAGCTTCTAGCTCAATGTCATATTTTTCACTCCAGATGTGGGAAAAGATGGAAGGGATCTAGAAAATGGAATAATAGAATGGGAATCATGATACTTAAAACTGGACTTTTAAGAGCTGAAATAATACTGAAAAAAATCAACATTTAATTTATTTATATTGCTTTTTTTAGTTACTGTATATCGCAGTCACTTTTAAAAGATAGGGTGACTTATTTTATAAATTTTTACCTGGATGTTTTTACCTCCTAATCTCCTTTATGAAACATGCGCCATAGACAATACAGTCAGTAATATTATAAAGTGTTATTTGATGATAGATACTGACTGCATTTATCACTGCGAGCACTGAATAATCTGTAGAATTGTTGAATCAATATATTGTACACCTGAAACAAATATAACGTTGTATGTTAATTATATTTCAATAAAAGCAAATGAAAAAAAAGTGAGATAAATTCTACTTTTTCCATTTATATTTTAAAATAAAATAAATTTCTCAACACTTAGTAAAATGTATTCTTAAAGTATTTTGGATCAAATAGCATATTATTATTCTTTTTTAAAAAGATTTTATTAATTTATTCATGAAAGACACAGAAAGAGAGAGAGAGAGAGGGAGAGACACAGGCAGTGGGAGAAGCAGGCTCCATGCAGGGAGCCCGATGTGGGGCTGGATCCTAGGTCTCCAGGATCACGCTCTGGACTGAAGGCGGGTGCTTAATCCCTGAGCCACCCGGGATCCCCCGCATATTATTATTCTGATATCATTTTTCTAATGTATTTTTATTTAGTCTCAAGATTCAGCATATTTTAGAAATACCTTTCTTCGGTTAACACATCAAGACACTATTTGAGCATTTATGTACAAAGTTGCCTTATCTCTATATTTTGTAATTCCTATGTAAATAGGGCACAGTGGCAAGGCCATTTTCATATGAATAAGTCAGGTATTCAGTATCATTTTCCAAGTATATTCAGTTACCCTTTAAATATTGCTAGATATATACTGTAAGAAATTTATAAAATAATTAAAGTAAACCACCAGTTTCTTTAAAAGTTGTCAGTGTTGTTCAACAAATTGGAAATAATCATCCAGCAAAATATTTCAGGCCTTATTCATGTATGTATAAATACTTTAACAATGAAATGTTGGCCATTGTATATGTTGTACAGCACAGTTCCTTTCATATTGAAGGGTTACGATTTGTAACTATCTCTTTAGCAAAGAACCACTACTAAATATTAGCAGCAAAAGGAGCAATGGATAGAACATAATACAACATGGAAGTTGTACTAAACAGGAATATATTAAATTTGTGGTTAGCCTTTTAAAATATTTTATGTGTAAACACTTGAGTGTCATCATTGTGCAAGGGCCATGCCAATCTTCTTCCATTGTTCCGATTTTAGTATATGTGCTGCTGAAGCAAGTACACGTTTAGACACTTGAAAGACCAGATTATAAGCTAATATTTAAAAGTATGAAAAGTTACCTGGTGAAATTGGAGTGGCCTAGTATATGTTCCCCTCCTGAAAAGAAATATAAATTATGTAAATAATTTCATCCTATCCATCCCTTGTGAATGGTCACTTTAATAACAAGATATATATTCTTCAAAAATAATAAAATGGTAAACTCTTAATAAAAAGAAAAAATAGATATGGAGATAAATTGCTTTAAAATCCCAAGGAGCCGCAGATAGGTTTACTTAGAACAAGAAAATTTAGTGGTCATGTTTACTATTTATATTATGTCAATATTTTACTGTATCTTAGGTTTAATTCTGGTGGAAATGCCAGGGCTGAGGACACTCAGTTCTTATGAGACTCACTTATCACTTCTGTCCTGAAACAAATTAAGTGCAAGTTTTGGAAAATTAGTGCATATTTCCATACAAGAATTCTTAAATATATATAAAACCTGGAGATTTTCAATAATAATAATTACTAATAGCTTCAATTTTATCTGGATAAGTTTATTGTGGATCAGTATTACAATCCAATGATTATGATCATAAGTAAAATTTATAGCCAATCTGAAGAAAATGCATGCTATTAAAATATTTTTAAAATATCAAGGAATAGAGAAAAGTATAATCTGCCCTCTCTCTACTTTGAGACACCCACTTTTCACATATCACTGAATATTCTACTGGGCAATTTAAGGTAAATACGTGCAATTGCCTACTCATTTAGTTATTTGTTTGTGTTTGTTTTTACAATGATTGGATTATGCTACATAGATTATTTTATTTTATTTTTTTTCTTACTTAAAATAGTAGAGAGTGTTTCTAGAGCAATAATATACTAGTTCAGTAAAAAATAACTAGTTCAATTGCCCACTTGCTGTTGATATTTTAATATCTAGCCTGAAAAGTCATCAAGAGTAGTGTGATGTATTTTTGGGCAAATGGACTTACACTTATAATTTAACAAAGGCTGTGTTGGAAAAATACTATTTAGGAATGACAACTGGTAGAAAATACAGCTATCTCTTCTGAGATTCTAAGAGATGTTGTTTGGATTTGGCAAGATGACTAGAGTGATACTTAAGTTATGTGAGTTTGGAATTTGCTGAACTCTGCTTCCACATAATGTATCAAACAACGACCCTTTGATGTCTCAGTTGTATTTCTGCAGACTTGTCATTAAAAAAAAATTTAATCTAACATAGCATAATAACCATTTCATGAAGATTCTTGAGTGGGAAATGTGTTTCTACTCATTAATTAGCTTGTTTTTTTTTTTTTTTATCTTATGGGTGTAAAATGATTAACCTGAATGTGTCCTACTTCATGACGGTTAGTCCAAATCCCAAAGATTTGCTGTCTTCCTTTAAGCACATCTTTTTAATAACTTGCTTATAAATGGTATGCAATTTAAATTTTAATACTACCTTCCTTTTTTCCTTCACTTGATTTTTCTGTTATATTTTTACCACCTTGTATATATCTTGTAAGCCATTTCAAATCCTTTTTATATTGAAACATGGTAAAAATAATTCCATAGAAAAAGACATAAGTAAACTAATCAAATCAGCTCCTTTGTTTATGTACAGATAATTGTGGGGGGGGAGTTCACATTTTGGCTCTTGGGAATTAAGAATATTGGTAATTTTTTTGGTTTCTGAATGTGGCTTATGGGAACAGAGGTTTGTGGATGAAGAATGTAGTTATGAGGTTTATGTTTCAACGAATGCTAGCCACAAGGCAAACGCATGCTCAATTCTCCTGTCAACCTCTTCAATTTTCTCATAAATTCATTTATGAATTTAACAAGACCCCAGTAAACTTGATAATACTCTTTGGTTTTAGGGATTACAAAACAAAGCAAAACAAATAAAGCGAATTCCTGCTCTGGACCTAGAATTTTACATTTCTGCAAGCAGTCATAATCTCCTTTAGTGAAAAATGATATTTAGAATCTGCCATTTGGATGATAGGGTATTGTTGCTCTTGGAACTGGTCATCATCCATAGACCTTTTGCAATGAACAAAGCCAGGGAATACGTATAATTTAAAAGAGAAAGTATATTATGAATTATAGTGATTTTTAGATTTGAATTTAGAACTGTAGGGTTTTGCTCATCCCTTTAATCTACCTTTGAGTTTTTCTCATACACTTAAATTTCTAGTCTCTAAATATTAATGTAATTATTTATTGATATGTTTATTTCAGAATAAAGACATTAGAATACCACTAACAATATTACTAAAAGCTGTTTAAAGTTTTTTTCACCCCAGCTATTTTCATCCCAAGTTTATTTATTTTGATTTATTTTATAATCAAATTACTGGGCTTAAAAGTTACTTGAATATTCCCTCTACATCATGGAGCCATCGACTCATGTCTATTTGTTCTATTTTTCTCATAGTTTTTAGGGATTGGTTTATTTTCTACTTTGATTTAATTTTGTTTTATAATTATGCAAAACATTGATAAGCTTCCAGTGCCATATCTACACAGCAGTATATTCAGAAAAGTAAGCTTCTATCTGTTACTGAATTCTCATTTCTGTCCTCCATAAACTATTTAATTCACTTGGTGGCTTGTTCTTCCATTTGAAATAATTGCACAGATGTGGACAATTTAGTTATTTTTCTGAAGATAGTTGTTGCCATAAATAGGTTTTAATCATATTCATACTTTATTATAATATCAGAATCCCATGGGATTCAAAATTGCCTAAGTTAATTTTTTAAGACATTTATTTATCTATTTTAGAGAAAGAATGCATGCATGTGCATGCAGGGCAAGAGGCAGAGGGAGAGGGATCCCCTGATGTATTGTCTTTTATTAGTAGAAGTGAAATGCAACAACCAACCCAAATCATTTCTAGGTGGTAATTATTCTTTTATTATTATGGAGAGATAAAGAGAGTACCGAGTTGGATGAATGATTGGAAAGACAGATAAATGATAGACAGAAAGATGGAATCTAATGCTATATACAAATAATAATAAATATAAAGTTATATGCACATATAGAAAAGTTGAGGATTTTCCTTTTCCAAGCCTTTGAAATATGTAAAATTTATAAAGAAAAGAAAGTTAGGATATTTGGGGAACAAGGTTAATGATTGAAGGAGACCATAAGGCACTAAAATCAGGTATCAAATGTGGCCACTTCTTTTATCTTTGAATTTAATTATCAAACAAGTTTATGCATCTGAGGTTTAAGTATAATATTGGGATATGAAAATATACAATAAAATTCATAAAAATCTAAACATTCTATTACAACCACAGTAGTTTTCAATCCCTAAATTTTTAGTGTACATTTCACCTTTTTTCGTAATGGAAAATTTCAAACACATAAGGGAACTGGTATAATGGACTCTTTTTTGCCTGTCACTCAACTTCAAAACTTATAAACTCTTGATCAATCCTGGATCATGTACATCAACCCCAACGCCCTGCCACCGCATCCCTAACTCTGTTACTACTGGGTTGTATCAGTGTTTCAACATCAGACTATTTCATTCATATTCCTTTTAGAATATATATCTGTAAAATATATGACCTTAATAAAAATTTATCCATCATACTATTTCATGCCTAAACAAATTTAACAAAAAAATCCTTAATATTGGGACGCCTGGGTAGTTCAGGGGTTGAGCATCTGCCATCAGCTCAGGGCATGATCCTGGAGCCCCAGTATCGAGCCCCACATCAGGCTCCCTGCATGGAGCCTGCTTCTCCCTTTGCCTGTGTCTCTGCCTCTCTCTCAATGTGTCTCTCATGAATAAATAAACAAAATCTTTTAAAAAAATCCTTAATATCATCAAATATCCATTTTGTATTAAATTTTTGCAATGGGCTTATAATTTTTATTATTATTTATTTAAATCGGAATTCAAACAAATTTTAAACTTTATAATTTCTTGATTTTGGGGGGTATGTCTTGTTATTGTTCTTGCTTACTTATATCTAAAATCATTTCAGTTCTTTCTGTATGCTATGTACCATTTTTTACTGGAAAGCCTTTTGTTATCTTCAGTCTCCTCATCTGGAATGACTTTCCTCCCATTTTTTACTTGGCTAGTTATGTTTAATCCTTTGAGTCTCATTTTAAATTTCAGCTGTTTAAGAAATAATTCTCTGTTTACTTATTATAAAGCCTGATCCCCTCTCTCAACTGTCTTTATCTATATTCACTGTGTATTTTTTAAAGCACATTATCTCTTTTTAGCTACTCATTTGTTTCCTTATCTTTTAATTTGGCTTCCTGCTGGAACAGAAACCATACACATTTCATTTTTCAGCAAATCCTCAATGGTCAGCACTGTGCCTAATTTATGTAAACTCTCAAGGGTGATTTGTTTAGTGAAGGAGTAAATAAAGCCCTTACTTTCATCCCATGACATTGGTTTCCTACACCAGTAGAATAAAAATTGTCCAATGGGAATTCTTTCACATTTCTATTTTTCACTTCAAACATCACTATATTTTTCAATTATTTTATTCTCTCCAGTTTCAGAGAAACGCTTACCCAGTTACTTGAACAACCGGTCTCAACTCTGCCCAGCCCTGCCTGGGTTTCTTTTTGTATCTTTAGTTTCTCTCTTGTCTTCTAGTGACTCCTTCTACTCGGCTGCCAAAAACCCAAGAAATTCAGTCCTTGACTGTGTTCTCCTTTTTCTTGCCCTTCTGTGTCTGATGCTTTAAAACCATAGGCTATTCCCTGTACTATTTTACAACCCACTTCATCATCTAATGTGGCCTCTGCCAACAGCCCTCACTAAAATGTTTCTCAAAAAAGATTGATTTATCAATCACAAACCTCTCTCTTAGGCTTTATTCTGGCTAGCCTTTCTATCACATTTGACTCTGAGGCTATCCGCTTGAGATTCTTGAGGCAATCTTAACTTTTAGTCCGTTGTGCTCCTTATCTTTTGATAGTCCCTCTTCTCTTACCTTACATTTAAAATGTGAACATATTTCTAACTTAAATCCTAATTTTTTAAAACTATTCTCACTCTGTCAAGCATCTACTTCAATGTTAATCTCTGTATAGAAATTCCATTAATTATTATGTTTTATATACACTAAGTGCTTAATAAATGTTTGTCAAGTAGAATTGACTTGAAGTGGTGGGTCTTAATCCTAACCTTTGTTTTTCCAAATTTGAATATATTGAGTGGAACTGGCATGGCCACCCCAAAAGTAGTTGCCTGCTGGATTGGGTCAATGAGACATAGCTGAGTCAATGGACCCTTTTTAAAAAAATGATATAGTCTATAAGAGAAACAAAACCGTTTTCTGCAAATGTTCTACTTGGACAACCATACTGGTTATCAGTCTACATTAATGGAGGAAGGAAAATGTGAAGAGGACTGCTAGAGGCAGTATGGGTTTTATGAAATAACCATGTCCTTTTAAAAATATTGAGTGATAAATAGTAGTTTACAAGTGCAATGTTGAGGGATCTCTGGGTGGCTCAGTGGTTTAGCGCCTGCCTTTGGCCCAGGGCATGATCCTGGAGTCCCAGGATCGAATCCTACATAGGGCTTCCTGCATGGAGCCTGCTTCTCCCTCTGCCTGTGTCTCTGCCTCTCTCTCTCTCTCTCTCTCTCTCTGTGTGTGTCTCTCAGGAATAAATAAATAAAATCTTTTAAAAATAAAAATAAAAGTGCAATATTGAATTAAATTAAGTGATTGAAATCTTGATACATTTTGAATCTAATTTAAGACAATTCGTTTTAAATTAGGCAGTCTCAGTCCTCTTAACACACCCCAAACACTTCCCAAAATGATATATTTTTTAAAGATTTATTTATTTGTTATTTTAGAGAGAGAAAGAGACAGAGATAAAGCGTGCACATGCATGGGGATGGAGGGTCAGAGGGAGAGTGAGAGAGAGAATCCCAAGCTGACTCTGCACTAAGCTTGGAGCCCAATTTGGGGCTTGATCCCACCACTCAAGATCATGACCTGAGCTCAAACCAAGAATTGGGCACCTTACCAACTGATTGAGCCACCTATATGCCCCTCACTGATATTTTTCAAACATTCTGAGATCCGAGACATTTCTAGAAATATGATTGTTTCTGGTATGTTAATATTGCTACTTCTAATCAAATTATATTGCTAGACCTCAGCCTTAAATGTGTTCCTTAGTATTTTTAGTTTCCAAATATACATGGAGGTTCTGAAAGCCATCTCATAATCCTTATACAGAGAAATACAACATGTTTTGCTAGTAAGAATTGTTTTGTACACGGAAGGATAGAGATTGGATCAAGAAAGTAGAGTGGGCATACAACTTAGCCCCATCCAAATCACGGAGGGTACTTTAAATAGAGCCTATCAGTTATAACATGGCAAGTGTCATATATAGAATGGTCTTTTTTGAGGTATGTTCAAAAAATGGAAAGGACTGATTTCAGAGGGATAGAGAAATCAGGGTCTGATATCATGGCCTGGATCTCAGAAGAAAATAGAACAATTCCAGGCCCAGAAACAACAAATACAAATGAGCAAAGGGAAATGCTGGGATATTAATGAGACTAATTAAACTAATTAAAATACTGTCTTTAGAAGAGCTGGTTCTGGTGGACCCAGCCTTTTTTCTCTTCTATATATGCTTAGTAGGTGACTGGTTACTCTTCTCTGAAACACTGGAGCTAATTTCCAAGCATATGACTAAAGAACTAGGAGCAAAGTAGTCTTCCTCTGCACCTTCACTTACAATGAGGGGAGGAATGAAAATGGAGAAATGATTAGCCTGGCTATATTCCCTCTGAATAATGAAGTGGGCTGAGATAGGGAGCTGCTAAAACAGATACCTGGAATCTAGAAAGAGAAAAGTACCCTGGTTATATGATGACCTGGAAATTTAGGCATTCTGACAATCCTAAATCACGCGACCCATATATCCTGACTCTTCAATCTCACATCCCCACCACCCATACATTACTGTTAGTTACATGCTCCTGTAATGGGGAGTTCTGTTTACTAGCAGCATACAATGATTTCATTTGGGTGTCAACATATATTCCATTTATCTAACTACTCTGATTCCCTGCCCCAAACCATAAATATGAAAAAAAAAATCTACGCATATTAAGCAGACTCACAAAGCTTTTGAAGGAAACAGCACAATGAAAAAATTGTAGAACAAATCTCAATGAATTGGTTAGTAGAGGAAAAGCTTTTAAAAAGTATAATGAATAGCAACGTTAACAAGATTCTAATCTGGATGATATTGATTCCATAGACAATTATCAAATTATAAGAAAAATCTCCTCTATGTATAAATCAAACCAGAATACTTGGAGATTAATCTTTTTTTTTTTTCCTGAGAGCACCATGCCTTTAAAAAGAGAGACACAAGATTGGGTTAGTGAGTTTGAAAAGGGAATTGATAGATTGCTGAGAAAAATACATCTCCAACTGTCAAACACATCTTTTCAAAATGTATAAAATCTTTTTACAAAAGTCAAAAAATAAATGCTAAGAGAAATAATAAAATAAAAAATATAAAGCAAAATTGGGAAGCTATGATATCTGTGTGGTAAAAGATTCCATAAGGACAGCAGAGAGCATAGGCAAACCAAGAAGAAAAAATAGTAGAAAGTATTTCTCTGAGTTGAAAATAAGCAAAAGATTTTAATTTGATAGAGGTAAGTTGGTTGATAATTTTAATATTTTGATATCATTGCCTAACAGCAGGCAGTTGAAATTGTTGGTCAGCAGTTTAGGCCATGGATTAAAGATTCTGGCAGAAATGTTGAAATCAAACATGATATACAATATTGACTTTCTAACAGTAAACAAAATAGTTATATGTAAAAATATTATATAAAAGATATTACATGAGAGCCTAATACATTGTAGAATGATGGAAAACTATCTTATTAGATATATCTGCTTTTACACCTGTTTTGTGGTATTGAGGAATGATGGTGAGATAAAATAACATAGGTCCTGATGCACATTAACTGCCTTAATTTATAATAATTAGATTTGATGGTGCAAAGTTGCCTCATATCCAAGAAAAGTTAGATTTATAATAAGGTAAGTTTGTAAAAAAATGAAAACAATGTTAGAAATGGCAAAAATAAATCTGATGCCCAAATGCTTAAATCAGGATTTATTACTGGTTTCAAATTAAGGTCTGAATTTTTGAAATGCGTAGACCTAAGTTTTCACCAGGAAGTACATGTATGCAGGGTAATTAATAAACAATGTGAAAACATATTGGCAAAATCTATAAATACAAAGTAAACCCCTGTATAGCAGTCTCTATCAATAGTTTAAAGCAGAATTTCTCAACCCTGGCTGCACATTATCACCCTCTGGGGAGATTTAAAAAGTATCACTGCTGACGACGCAATCCCAGAGATTCTGATTGAATTGGTCTGGATGGCATTCTGGAATGGCAGTTTTCAAAAGCTCCCTAGGAGATTCTAATATTCAGCCAGGGATGAGAACCACTGGTTGGAATTAATTGTATGGATTGTTAGTCAATATTAGCACATGTATAAATATATAAAGAGATTTTATTTTATCCTTAAAAAAATACAGAAGCAAGGTGTGGGACAGAACCTTGCATGTTCCCTAACATATTTCTACTTCTGCTTTGGTTACCACCAAGGACAAGAAACTCATAGTGCCTGGTAGCCAGTAATGAAATAATTATTTGTTGAACTGTGAATTGAACTCTCTCCTGAAGTTACCTAATGCACCATTCCTTATAATAGTCCCCGCCCAGTGATTTTAAATGTAGAGAAGTCCTTTCCCCTGGCATAATCAGTGTAATTGCTATCCATATTTTCTATACTCGTTATAGCTCTATAAAAAATAGGATATTATGTTTATACCTTGTTTCATTCCCTTAGGATCCTCAATTACCTGAATTTACCCATATACTCATTGTCATTACAGTAACTCATCTCTCACTCACCTCCTATTTATCGTTCTTTATAACTTTAGACTAGGTAAAGAAGAAAAGAATTCATATTAATCTAACAAAAGAAACACGGATACTTTTGCACATGAAATAAAATTCATATTAATTGGAAGAATCTTGATTAATTTTTTAGATCCTCATTGCGAATGTTTTAATTGTAGGAGGAGGGATCCCTGGGTGGCGCAGCGGTTTGGCGCCTGCCTTTGGCCCAGGGCGCGATCCTGGAGACCCGGGATCGAATCCCACGTCAGGCTCCCGGTGCATGGAGCCTGCTTCTCCCTCTGCCTGTGTCTCTGCCTCTCTCTCTCTCTGTAACTATCATAAAATAAATTTAAAAAAAATTAATTGTAGGAGGAAAGCAAGCCATAGGCCAACTAGAATGTCCTCTTTTATCCATGGCCAACCATCTGTGGTTCCAACTGTAGTGTATTATAACAACTTGAGAAAAGAATTTAACCTTTCATGGTAAGGAAGCAACAGAAATGGACAAATGAGATAAGCCATAGACACAATATCTCATAGACTCAAGAATGATCCTGTATTAGTTTGTGTGTGCCTATGACTACCACAAACTAAATAGTTTGTAACAGTATAGATTTATTTATCCCATATTTCTCATGGATTAAGAGCCCAGGCGCAGTTCACTGTAGCCTCCACTAAGAGTCTCACAAGGCTCCCATCATGGGGCCAATCAGATTGCATTGATGTCTGGAGACTTGACTGGAGAAGAATCTACTTCTAAGCTCACTTAAGTTTTTGGCAAAATCTATTCAGTTGCAATTAATAGGACTGAAAGCTTCAGCCCCTTCTTGGCTGTCAGCTGGAGTCTACCTTCAGGTTCTAGAGGCAGCCCACAGTTCCTTATCACATGACTTCTTCAATTTGACTGCTTACTTCAACCCTCCAAGGAAAGTATCTAGCACCAGTTTGCTAAAATGGAGTCCTATAGTATATAAACTAATATTAATAGAATGATATCTTCTCTCCTTTGCCACATACTGTTCTTAGAATATGGTTTTAAGTCCCTTGTCCACTCAACAGGAGATTACATAAAAGTGTGAACACAGAAATAAGAATCATATGGGTTGCCTTGGGATATGTTTGCCAGAGGTTTCAATAACCATAAACTTAGATTATTTGTGTAGGGAGAGATGTTCATCCTGGATGGAATACTAGAGGAATTTCATAAGGATATAGAATCAGTAAGCTCAGCCAATTCCCCCCTCCTCCCATACATAAAACTAACAAGAGTTACCTCTTGTGTAAAGGGAAGTCAGTAGGTCCTTGCACACACAGTGTTCCCTATTTCTCATCCTCTCTTGAAATCTGACCCCTTCTGCATTAAGTTGCTAAACTATTTTAGCGTATTAAAATAACAAAGGTTTAAGTGTTACTCATACTCCATCCATCCAGGCATGCTGCTTCCTGTCTTCCTCACTCTCTGGAAAATTATTGGTCTCCTGACATGGGAAAGAGTATATGGCAAACTATACACCTAGCTCTCAAAGTTTCTACTGGAGGAGACACAAGTCACTTTTCCTTAAATTGACTAAAGTAAGTCACATGATCAACACTTAATTTCGAAGCAGTGGATAAAAAAAGAGAATAGTAAAGAGATGATTTACTGCACTGAAGACAACTACAGAGGGGAGGAGAGGGTGTTCCCAGTGAGAGATGGGAAACCAGATCACTCCCTAGGTTGGGAAGAAACAAACATCTATGCTTTCAATGTTAAACTAGCTGAAGGTGAATTAATAAAATCTTTATTTACTTAAATTAATCCTCTCTAGTGCTTACGTAGATAGCTTGGGGTAGCTCAAGGGCAGAGGACTTCTCTGTTTATAGCACTCTGCTCCTGTCTACAGTAGAGGGTCCACTTGTACACTTAGAAGAAAAATTGGAATGATTTATATATGTATCAATGCTGCTCTCATAATTTTCATTTCCCTTTAGAACTCAAGTATTTCTTTTTTTTTAATTAATTTTTATTGGTGTTCAATTTACCAACATACAGAAAAACACCCAGTGCTCATCCCGTCAAGTGTCCACCTCAGTGCCCGTCACCCATTCCCCTCCAACACCCGCCCTCTTCCCCTTCC
The DNA here is from genome assembly GCF_048418805.1 of Vulpes vulpes. Lineage (NCBI taxonomy): Eukaryota > Metazoa > Chordata > Mammalia > Carnivora > Canidae > Vulpes > Vulpes vulpes. Next base: position 43,992,099 of record NC_132782.1, read on the forward strand.
ACCACCCCTAGTTCGTTTCCCCGAGTTAGGAGTCTTTATGTTCTGTCTCCCTTCCTGATATTTCCCAACATTTCTTTTCCCTTCCTTTATATTCCCTTTCACTATTATTCATATTCCCCAAATGAATGAGAACATACACTGTTTGTCCTTCTCCGATTGACTTATTTCACTCAGCATAATACCCTCCAGTTCCATCCACGTTGAAGCAAATGGTGGGTATTTGTCGTTTCTAATGGCTGAGTAATATTCCATTGTATACATAAACCACATCTTCTTTATCCATTCATCTTTCGATGGACACCGAGGCTCCTTCCACAGTTTGGCTATTGTGGCCATTGCTGATAGAAACATCGGGGTGCAGGTGTCCCGACGTTTCATTGCATCTGAATCTTTGGGGTAAATCCCCAACAGTGCAATTGCTGGGTCGTAGGGCAGGTCTATTTTTAACTCTTTGAGGAACCTCCACACAGTTTTCCAGAGTGGCTGCACCAGTTCACATTCCCACCAACAGTGTAAGAGGGTTCCCTTTTCTCCGCATCCTCCCAACATTTGTTGTTTCCTGCCTTGTTAATTTTCCCCATTCTCACTGGTGTGAGGTGGTATCTCATTGTGGTTTTGATTTGTATTTCCCTGATGGCAAGTGATGCAGAGCATTTTCTCATGTGCATGTTGGCCATGTCCATGTCTTCCTCTGTGAGATTTCTGTTCATGTCTTTTGCCCATTTCATGATTGGATTGTTTGTTTCTTTGGTGTTGAGTTTAATAAGTTCTTTATAGATTTTGGAAACTAGCCCTTTATCTGATATGTCATTTGCAAATATCTTCTCCCATTCTGTAGGTTGTCTTTGAGTTTTGTTGACTGTATCCTTTGCTGTGCAAAAGCTTCTTATCTTGATGAAGTCCCAATAGTTCATTTTTGCTTTTGTTTCTTTTGCCTTCGTGGATGCATCTTGCAAGAAGTTACTGTGGCCGAGTTCAAAGAGGGTGTTGCCTGTGTTCTCTTCTATGATTTTGATGGACTCTTGTCTCACATTTAGATCTCTCATCCATTTTGAGTTTATCTTTGTGTATGGTGAAAGAGAGTGGTCCAGTTTCATTCTTCTGCATGTGGATGTCCAATTTTCCCAGCACCATTTATTGAAGAGACTGTCTTTCTTCCAATGGATAGTCTTTCCTCCTTTATCGAATATTAGATGACCATACATTTCAGGATCCACTTCTGGGTTCTCTATTCTGTTCCATTGATCTATGTGTCTGTTTTTGTGCCAGTACCACACTGTCTTGATGACCACAGCTTTGTAGTACAACCTGAAATCTGGCATTGTGATGCCCCCAGCTATGGTTTTCTTTTTTAAAATTCCCCTGGCTATTCGGGGTCTTTTCTGATTCCACACAAATCTTAAAATAATTTAGAACTCAAGTATTTCTATTCTTCCTCCATACATTGCATCATTTTGCTCAGAGAGGAATAATGCAGGGAAGATATACTTTTATTTTCTGATTATCATTCTCCACAATTTTAACTTCGAAGGTTATGGAGAATTTAACTTAGAAAATTATGTTATGTGTATCTGCTCATATAGAAGTTTTGAGAATGACCAGAGGAGAACAAATAGGTAGGTTAGGGGAGATTTAAAAAGTATCACTTTTTAATCAGATGCTCAGTTAAGGTGGATGGATGGATGGGTGGACAGAGACAGCAAGAGCTCAAGAGAGGAATAGATAGATAAAGGGAATAAGAAGCATGCTAAGGGCTAATATTATATATTTTTCTTCCCAGATTTCTTGGTAGAGTTGAAGAAATGGGAGTTTTAAACAACCAAGATTTTCATTGGTGCCTCCCAAGGGCACATCCATATCCTTATTTTTTGATTTCCTTTCTTTTGTGTGAGATGGTACTTGCAATTCACTATCAGCAAAACAAGGACTTAGGAAAAGAAATGCCATCTAAAAGAGATGATGTATTTTAGAATTAAAAAATGTGGAGGCTATTATGATATTCAAAATGATTATAATCAGTGAAACAAGCTAAAATGATGATAAGCATAAATTATCTTAATCAGATTATGCAGACTAAAAATCTTATTTAAAAATAAGATTTTTTGTGCTCACTTTGGCAGCACGTATACTAAAATTGACACAGTTCAGAGATTAGCATGACCCCTGCTCAATGTTGACACACAAATTCCTGAAGCATTGAATATTTTTGTGGCAGTAGTTAACAATAATGCATTGTGTACTTGAAATTTGCTGAGGATAGAACCTAAATTAATCTTCCACCACACATGCTTGCACACAATGGTAACTATATAGAAATGATGGGTATGTTAATTAGCTAAATTGTAGTGATTTATAATGCATACATATAACACTATGTTGTACACCTTAAATATATACAGTTTTTGTATGTGAAAAAATATCTTAATGAGGCTTTTAAAAAATTTTTAAATATGATTTTTAAGAGGTTGTTTTCATTACTGTTTGCGATTTTTACTCAGTCTCTAAAATCTCATGGAAAACTAATTCTAGAAATCACACGCTATAAAAGAAGAAGACATAGTTAATGTTCTTCCTGTGTGAGATATTGCATGTGCTTATTCTGAATTTATGTGCTGATAGAAAAAATTAAGTTGTAATCCATAATTTTGATTTTTTAAAAATATTTTTTATTTCTGTCTTTATGTGATGTCATTTTTGCTGCAGGAAGAAAAAAATATTTATGTAGTTATTACTTACGTCAGTTAGGAAAATCTGATTTAGTTTTCTGTGAATGACCAATTCTCAGTCATTCATGTGCACTTCTGAGACCACTGCTATAATCTGTAATGAGAAGACTGTTGTTTTATTGTGATGATAGATCTTACATCCTTGTGATGACTATTCCAGCCTTTTTCTCTGAATTTCAGAGAAACTCCAGGAACCCTAGATCCATTTCCAGGTATTGATAAAGGATTAGAGGAAAGGAAACACTAATTCCAAGTGTCCTGAAAACTATCTTTTGTCTAAAATATACAAACTCCAATAAATTTCCCAGACCAATTGCTGAACCCAGAATTAACTTAGAGGAGCATCTCAGCACTTTCACAACTTTAGAGAATTAGTCATGTAGTATTTTCTCCATCGATCAATAGGTAAGTTTAGTAGACACCCAGTGAGAACTGAGATGCTCAGTCAGCTGTCAGGAGCACTGAAGGCCGACAGCTCTCAATCCAACCCCTCTCCAGGAATTGTTCTCAACTGAGACCTGCCTTGCCTAAATCTCTATCCCCTTTTGCAGGGCAGCAAGTTCAGTGACTGGTTGGTTTATAGGGGTACATCCAAGAGAACTCCCTTGTTTTAATATAGGATGATTCTGTAAGGTCATCCCAGCTCCAGAACTTCTTCCCCTGCACAACCTTCCCTCCTTTTTCCCTCACAGACAGCACTACCTAATGAACTAACTCACTGCACGAAAATCTCAGAGTCTGTTTCCCAAAGCAAACTCACTGTGACCTGGATGTATAGTCAGAAAACAAAAGCACAAACGTTCATTCGCACCATGTATGTTTACAAATCCATCTTCTGGGAACAACCTCACAGTGAACACCTCTTGTGGCTCAAAATGAAAGCAATCAGAAATGTTCATGTACAGGGGGGTCCCGGGGATCCCTGGGTGGCTCAGCGGTTTAGTGCCTGCCTTTGCCCCAGGGCAGGATCCTGGAGACCCGGGATTGAGTCCCGCATCAGGCTCCGGTGTGGAGCCTGCTTCTCCCTCCTCCTGTGTTTCTGCCTCTCTCTCTGTCTATCGTAAATAAATAAATCTTAAAAAAAAAAAGAAATGTTCATGTACACTCCAAGGAATTCCTTTTGACCTTCCCACAAAGAATTTATAACTAGGGATATTAACTTTGTGGCCTTATTTGTAATTTCTAGAAAATTACTTGCTGGCAAGACTGATGGCTTCTTCTAGAGTTGGGAAAACAGCTGATTTTTCTGTTTAATTTTTATTTTTTTATTTATTTATGATAGTCACAGAGAGAGAGAGAGAGAGGCAGAGACACAGGCAGAGGGAGAAGCAGGCTCCATGCACCGGGAGCCCGATGTGGGATTCGATCCTGGGTCTCCAGGATCGCGCCCTGGGCCAAAGGCAGGCGCTAAACCGCTGCGCCACCCAGGGATCCCTGATTCTTCTGTTTAAATAGTGTGTCTGAGCCAGGTTGGGAACAGTCAGTAACAAACCCATAGCTCAGATTTCTAAGTAAACATAATGATAAATATAATGATATTTTTTTTTCAAAAAAATTTTTTTTGAAATCTTGTAGCATCAAGCAGCAGTGGAGAGTCCCTGGTAGCTCTGCAATATCATGGGCACATGTGGATTCCACAGGCATGTTATGAAGTTTATATCTACCTTACATTCTTAATGTTTCAGAGTCAAGAAACTAGACGGGAATGACCATAAAACAAAATAAACTATTCCCTTTGGTTTTGCCTAATCTACTATGGATAGCTAAGTGGTTCTTAACCAGTGATTTTGCCCCTAGAGAATTCTTCAAATTATCTGAAGACACTTTTGGTTGTCTCAACACTAAAGGAAAGAATGCCAATGGCATCTAGTAGACGGAGGCCAGGAATATTGCTAAACATCAATGTGCACAGTGTGAACCATCTAAACTAAGAATTATCTGCTCCAAAATGTCACTTGATTGAGAAACCCTGCTGGAAGGCACTTGCTAATTAAGGAAGGGTCAGAAATACTCCACTTCTTCTATGGAAAACTACTGTATTAGCCAATTTCTGTAAATATGGCATTATTCTGTAAACATGCCCATGGCTTATTTTATTTCTTTCTTTCTTATACTACAGATTTCCAGAGATCATACAGCATTTCCAGATTCCTTAACATCAGCAGCTGAAGGAAAAGTGATGAAAATTGTAGAAATGTACAATAGCATGTTGATCTCATGTTTTATGGCTTATAGAGAACACACACGCACGCATACACACACACGCATAAATATATAGATATATACTTACTATTTATCTTTTTGTTCTTTTGTGCATTAGAATTATGTGAAAGTGAAATCTTGAGTATCAGATAATAATGTTGGTGATGTGACTGTAGGAAAATAAGACTACACATTTTTCCAGCAGTCTTTCCCTGTAAAAATGTTGTTGGACTGGTGCTCTAACACTTCAGTTCAACCCATATTTATTGTGCTTACTATAGATACTGTTAGGAGGTTGAATAGAGTAGTATATCATTCCTGCCTGAACAGCTTACAGTTTTCCAAGTGGCTAACCACTTAGAATTGTGACTAATCTATCCTCTTAAACAAACTTAAAATTTATTTCCTTTTTTTTTTTTTTTTTATGATAGGCACAGAGAGAGAGAGAGGCAGAGACACAGGCAGAGGGAGAAGCAGGCTCCATGCACCGGGAGCCTGATGTGGGATTCGATCCCGGGTCTCCAGGATCGGGCCCTGGGCCAAAGGCAGGCGCCAAACCGCTGCGCCACCCAGGGATCCCTTATTTCCTTTTTATAGTCTACTTTTAGGAAAGTAAAAAGGAGATGACTTTTCTGGCTTAAGCCACTAGTACCACAGAATGAACTTTAGAGAAGTCAATTTAAACAGAGAATTTTTGTTGTTGTTGTTGTTGAAATGCTACTTGCAGAAGGTTAACTAACTGATCAACCAATTAGTCAGATTGATTTTTCATTTAGCCAATGATTTATGTAATTGGTTGGATGGTAAAACTTGAAGTTGTTAGTCTAACTGTATTAACAGAGACTAAAGGCAAAGAGCCAATCTCAGTTGAAGGGTTGATTCTCTCCCAGGAATTAAACCTATCCCTGCCATTTCCATGACAAGTCATGATACTGCAACTTAGATACTAACTCTCTCTATAGTTGTCATCAGGAGTCTGATATTCTTCCCTATGAAATTTACAATGTCCACAAAAGAAGATGAGAATATTTATTTAAAAAAATTCCCTACTGTTGGCCTCAAAGATGATTCAGAGGTCCCCTGAATGATACTATTTCAACTTATTTTTTAATGGTCTGCAAGGTCTTGACTTTGGTGTTTTGAGTTGTTTGTCCAGCTTAGAAAAGACAGGCCATCCAAAGCCAGGAGGAGCCTTCAGTTTGAACAAAAGATACACTTATGGATAGTGGGGCAGAAGTGTCAAGTCCTTAGAGGATGCCAATGGAATAAAGCTCAATGTGCCAGAAATTTACAGAAGGAGCATCTGAGTCATGTTACTTGTCAGATAGAGGGTCCTTTAGCCAGGTTCTAATAGGTCTCAGCCACTGGGTCTATACTTATTGCAAATACTAGCAGAAAAACACTTACGAGTCATCTTGTTTTCACTGAAGGCCAGTAGTAGATCCTAGTAATAAAAAATAGACACAGAATATCCAGATTTGTGTGTTCAGATATCAGCTCTACCACTTGCTAGCTGTACAGAGAGACAAATATACTAAAGCTTTCTTTATCTGCAAAACTTGAAAATAAAGTACATTTGTGCTTTTTGTGAAGATTAAAAGGGTTAAAGTTAGTAGCAATAACATTCTGAATATTAGCTACAATAAGGTAAATACTTTAATCTCAGCCTTTAAAATTAGAGAAATCAAATATGTTTTCATTTTCACAAATTTGCTTGAATTTTGTGTGAGTATAAGTAATAAAAGGATTCTAGTTAGTATTTTACTCAAGGAACATTTTAAGAATTTTCAATCCTTTTTTTTAGAGATTTTATTTATTTATTCATGAGACACAAAAGAGAGAGAGAGAGGGAGAGAGAGGCAGAGACACAGGCAGAGGGAGAAGCAGGCTCCATGCAGGGAGCCTGATGTGGGACTCCATCCTGGGACTCCAGGATCACTCCCTGGGCCAAAGGCAGGTGCCAAAGTGGTGAGCCACCCAGGGATCCCCAAGAACTTTCAATTTTAATTGTTTTAATTGTTTTCTTGCACTTAAAATGAACTAGGAGTCAGGCTCTAGTCATACCTCAAATAAAGTTGGTTCAAATAAAATAGAACCTGATTATTTAGCATTTAAAAAAAGAATGAAAATATATAATGTGGAGTTAAATGTGAAAGTAATCTCCAAATCATAGAATTCCAGCATGAAAACTCTGGTCTTGGGATTAAATGGAGAAAATAAAAGATTACAGTGTTCAGTGCTTTCATAGATATCATTAAGAAGGAGTTCAGGATAAAATTCTAAATAAGCTCAAGAAGAATTTACATAAATCATAAATAATTCACCAAAGGAATTATGGATATTTGGGTTTCATAATTACATCTAAGGATTTTTTAAGGAAAATTGCTTGAAAGGAAATGATAATTTTCTTCCCAAAGCAATCTTTATTGCTCTTGTTAGAGACAAAATATTATCCCAGTTGGATTATTTTAATTGGGCAGGATGATTATCACATACATAGAAATTAGTGGATATTAGATTTTGCAATATAATAAATAGAATGGTGAATTCGAATTAGAGTTGAGGTGACTTTTGCTTCTGGGTGTAGGCAAGGCGATTCTTTTCTATGAACCTTTGCGGATATAAAGTGAATAATAGTTCCTTTCTTTACTTTACATAATTAATTTAGACTAGATGAAAACAAATTTATATTTTTGAAAACATTAAAACAATATCAAATGTAAATAATAATTATCATAATATTATTATTATTTTGCCTTATTTAACAGGGAAACAACCCACTGCTTCATCACCATGGTCATTTTTAAACAAATTACATGCATCTTAGAATACTTAATGACATTTTAAAGATATTTACAGCTGACAGAAATTGCTCTGATTGACCTTATAGAATTCAGGTTTTAGTGAAATGAGAAAATCTTTTTGAAAATTTAAAAGGGCTAAACCTTAATTCTTATTTTAAGTTCCTTCCAGAACTGACAATGCATAATTCAAAATTCAGACACTTTAGTGTAGCATCAACCGGTTGAGGAATAAATTATAAGGGAAAATTGAGGTGATCTACACTAATATATGAACCATGTCCTAAGAATATGGACAATTTTTGGAAATAAGATTTCATTTCACTGAGCTTAATATTTACAAATATATAAATTCTCCCGTTTTCCAAACATTATCCAGTGAGTTTTATAAGGTTAACTCCTTGTTACATGATTATTTTGCAGGAGAGGGAAATCATCAAAAACGTGCTCAATAGCTCATTTTCAAATAAAACCAAGAAAAGAAAATTTTGTATTTGGAAAGTCACAAGTAAGACTAATTTCACTATATAGTCCTAAGAATAAGAAGCAATTTAGTCTACAAAAAATTTGTGATTTCTTTCTCCAAGAGTTCTAATTTCATTACACTTTAAAAAAAATTTAAGACTGTATTTATTTGAGAGGGAGAGAGAGAGTCTGTGAACTCATGCATAACCAAATGCATCATAACCAAACGCAGGATCAGGGGAGGGGGAAGAGGGATGGGAAAGGGGAAGAAGGAAGGAAGAAGGAAGGGGCAGAGGAAGAGGGCTCCCTCCTGAGCAAGGGAGCCCAGTACCCCAGGATCATGACCTGAGCTGACCTGAGCTGAAGGCAGACACTTAAGCCCCTGAGCCACCCAGAAGCCCCCTTTCATTACACTTTCTAAATCTAATATATATATGTGCATATCATAAATTAAAACAAACATTTTTATTGTTACATACATAAAGAAAATGCTTTTATTTTGCTACTCCAAAATTTTAAAATAATCTCTTCCTCAGTGAGGTGGATATGTTCAATCACTTTGTTCTATTCTCTTGATACCTTTCTCAGTATAGATAGCAGGGTCTCTGCTGAACAGACATATGACCCTATACACAATGTTAGTTGATTTAAAAGGGCAGATTCCAATTCACACTTAACTAATCTGTTTTGTTGTCTCTGGAATTGGAGTTTGTACTGAGAAAACAATAATTCTATGTAGATTGTATCAGCAGTAGAATGAGGATTTGTCCCAAGAAGCAGAGGAAGAAAATAAGCAGAGAGAGAGAGAGAGAGAGAGAGAGAAAACAAACAAAACCAGAATCAAACTGAGAGCATAGCAGAGAGAAGAAATCAAGTAGCTCTAGGAAAACTATATCTTGGTAGATTCCGGTTTTGTGCAAGTCCCAACTGTACTTCCTGCTTTTGGTTTAATTGTGGTACACCTTTCTCCCATTTTATTAAATTACCCTTTTCCCTTTAAGCCAGTAGGAGTAAATTTTGTGGAATAACTATGTTGTTTCTGTAATCGAAAGACACCAACTTGCACAGTTTATACATTTGCAGTTGAAGAAATTGTGCTGAACCTAAGAGGCAGATTCACAGGTCACACTGTTTGTCGTTGACAAAGCTGGATTAGGACTCAGCTTTTTTTGTTCAATGTTCTTTTCATGTTTGTGCATTCTATTTGCCTTCATGTTATTTTTCTGTTTAGATTCTCCTAATATCTTTATCTTCCCACTACCCCCATTAGATCTCACATAGCCTCAATCTAACACAGTACACATTAGCAAAGATAAAGTCTTGTCATTTGGTGAAGAAAAAGAAGCCCAAAGCAAAAAACCTGCAAGTATTTTATGTCTTCAATTAGAGCAATACAGTTTTCAGAATACATAGTGTTTAAATGTAGAGTCAAACTGACCATAAGCTATAGAACCTTCCTGGAGGATGTAGCATTGCATTTTTACCATTCTGGGGAGGGGATCTCTTTGAAATGCAAGAAATTATATACGATGTATAGCTTGTTAAGCTCTAATAGAAAAAAGAGAACAGAGATAAGGATTCATTCATTCATTCATTCATTAACAGTTCTTACCAATTTTCTTACAAGGGAAGACTACAGATTTAGGGTATAAGGAACAAAATCTAACCAACAAGCATTTTTAGTACTTTACAATTAAGATCAAAGCCTTCTAAAAATCCAGCTGTGAATTTCTTTTAATTAGCTCGCTACTCAGTCTAACACATATTGCGAGTATTCCTTCTTGAATAACTTCCTTGAATAATGCAGCTGGGAGTACAGTCAGTTGAGCATTGATGCAGCTGGGTAGCTGAAAAGATGAAAATCAAATGTGAATTCTGATGAAGTAATTTCATTTTGAGCCTTTCATATTTCTTCCCCCCTAAATTAAAAAGAAATGAAACCTCGAGTTCAGCTGGTTCACTGCCTACTCCATGCCAATTCACATTTTCAGATAATAAGGGTATTTTGCCCAAAATGAATACTAAACACAAAATTCTATTTTCTCACCTAATGGTGAGGAATTTTTTTTTATATGTGGAGCCTTTGGTAATTTACTGTGATAATATAATAGCTGACCTGCTTTGTGAAGGGAGGTGAACATGTTATTATTGCTAATATAGTATAATGTTGCTGTAATTTCTCATTATGAGATGTTATCTTCTCTACAAACATTCACTTATACTATGTTCGGTTTCAATAAGAATTCATTGTGAAATAACTATAGTGATTACCCTAGGATAATCTTTTTATCGTGAAACAATATTCGTAACATTGCAGGCTATTTTTCACAACGTACTTATAACGCAGGGAATGCCTTCAGGAATTTAATCAGCTGATAACATCATAATTTCAAACAATATATACATGAAATTCTATTAATATAACGGAAATATCTCCTATCTTAGTTATATGTATGACAACATGTTTTAATTACAGTGTAGATTTTAGTTTTAGCTCTCACTTGTTTGTTAACATAATACTTACATATATTAAACTTTAAATTTTAGAGTATAAAAGCTTCTTTTTTTCATTTCATTAACATATTTATTTATTTACCCAACGAATATTTATTGAGGACCCACTACATGTTGGGTCATATGTTAGGTACTTGAAATACAGAAGTAAATAATTCATATCCCCAGATTTTTGGAGAGAGACAATCTTATGAAGTCTACATAACCTAACAGAATGGCTAAAAACAAAACAAAACAAAACAAAATGCTGGCAAAGATGTGAATAAATGGGATCGCTTACACATTGCTGGTGGGAAACAACATAGTTCGACCACTATAGAAAAATTTTTGACAGATTCCGATAAAACTAAGCATGCAACTACCCTATGACTCAACATTTACACTCCTGGGAATTTACCCCAGAAAAATAAAAACTTGTTTTCAAACAAAAATCTGTACACAGATGTTCACAGCAGCTTTATTCATAGTAGCCAAAACCTAGAAACAGCCATATGTCCTTCAAAAGGTGAATGGTTAAACAAACCGTTGTTTTTAAGTACCATGGAATACCATATACATCAATAAAAAGGAATTAGCTCTTGACCCATGTAGCAACTTGGATGAAACTTTAAGTAATTATGCTGAGTGAAAATATCCAATTCCCAAAGGTTACAAACTGCCTTATCCCAATTATATATATATTCAAAATAATAATTCAATAATAATTCAACAGAGAACAGATTAGTGGTCGTCAGTGGGAAGAGGTAGGTATGCTTATAAAAGGGCAACATGAGAGAGACTTGTGATAAACTGTTCAGTATCTTGACTGTGGGAGTGGATATATGAACACAGAGTGTGATAAAATTGCATAAAACTAAATACACTCAAGTGAATAAAGTTAAAAGTGGTGAAGTCTAAGATCAGTGGATTGAACAAATTTTAGTGTTTTAGTTGTAATGTTATATAATAGTTTTATAAAATATTACTATTGGGGGAAATTGAGTAAAGTGTACAAGGAATCTATGTTATTTCTTACAACTACATTGAATATGTAATTATGTCAAAAATTTCAATTAAAATAGTACAATGAAATGTAAGTGTTGCTTTCATAGAAGACTGCATAGAATATAGTAGAACCATAAGAATGTAGCATGAGTTCAATGCAATGATGTGGATTTTTTCTCCATTGCTGGTTAATTGATTCATCCCTTCATTCAGTATGTATTTATTGAGCACTAGTGTGTTGCAGGCATGTGTTGTAACAGTGATGAAACAGTGAATGAATCATACAAATATTCTTGGCATGTGCTACTCCTGTTCTAGTGGGGTGATATAATTATCTTAAAGAATGAAATACATAATACATTGTAAGAAGTTACATGAAGAAAAATAAGGTATGCATTGGGGAAGAAAAATAAAGCAGGAGGGATGAGGTGGGATAGGTAATCAATGTCTGACATTTGCTCTGAATGGAAAGAGCAATCAGAAAAATACCATTTTAGGGCAGCCTGGGTGGCTCGGGCTTTGGCGCTTGCCTTCGGCCCAAGGCATGATCCCAGAGACCCGGGATCAAGTCCCACGTCGGGCTCCCTGCATGGAGCCTGCTGCTACCTCTGCCTGTGTCTCTGCCTCTTTCTCTCTGGATCTCTCATGAATAAATAAATAAAACCTTTAAATAAAAAAAAAAGAAGAAAAATACCATTTTATTTTATTTTTGTTTATTTTTTGAAGAACAGTATAAGTACATAAAGTGCAAGTATCGTATGTTTACAGTGAATAAAATTTTGTTGAACCTTTGATTCATTAAACACCAAGGTAAGAAACAAAATCTCATACTACCCTCTGGTCAGAGCTAGTCTAGCAGAAAACCATAGGAACAGATAAAAATAAAATGAACTCTTCCAATTCGGAGGCTACCTTTGGATCTGGAACCAAAAGATTTGTTTTTGAACATCAGCTCCATCTCTAGTTTCTTCACATGGCCTTCACTTTTCTCACTTATTAAAATGACAATAATGAACTTAGTTTATGGGATGTTATGAATGTGAGAGATAATAAAAGTGACAAGATTATTAAGATGCATATATATTAGTTTTAGAACAAATAGAGCTTGCTTTACTTTAGCAGTTACAAGTCTTTCTTTTTAAGGAGTTTCATCATTTGAAATTTAAATTTTGAGACATTCTGAATTCCCTGTTTAATTCTTATGCTCTCCCGGTAATTCAGGTACCACTTAAGTTGTTTTTCATTCATACCAATTTTCAACACCAATTTAGTAAAATGGCTTTCTCTAGGTATGTTATTATAATTGGCAGACTTTAATAATATGCCTATTTTTTAAATGCACTGATTAATGTGACCAAAGTTTGTATAAAGTTATGTATTTTCCCCCCAAAGGCAATTATTCATATCTCTAAAAAAGCATGTGGTTCTTCGTATAAAATGTATGATGTTCTATGTTAAGTTTCTGTTAGCTTTTTTCCTACCTTTAAGGGGTTTAGTTTCCCAGTGGAAGGATAAATGAAAACAATTTGTAATGTATACTTATAAAAATCAATAAAATTTATTAACCTTTCTTCAGTCATTTCAATTTCATTTATGTGGTAAAATTTCTTTCTGTTATTCTATTTTGTGGGTATTATATTTCACAGGTTTCTTCCAGAACACAGTAACAGCATAATTGCCATATTTTACTTCTGATTTATGACTTCTTTAAAACTTTCCTTTTTATAACAAACTGTGACAATGTGATTTTTAACGAATTTTCCATTCAAGCTGAAAAGGATAATGTAACCAAGAGCCTGCAATGTTTATTATATTTAACTGGAGGATGATATTTTGTAATTAACATGTTTTGCTATTGCTTGAATTTAAGTAAATATAAACCACTCGTTTAGGATCACGGATAAATATTAAGTACTGAAATGTGCCTAGTGTGTTCTTTCCTACTAAGGAGCTTCTTAAATTAGACTTGGTTTGTTTTTCTGTGTAAAATTGAAAAGCACACTTGGTGATATTGATAGCAATTTCAAACAGACAGCAGTAATACAAAATAAGGGCTCGTAGTGGCAGAGAGTAATTGGATTCTAATCTTTCAGCAAACAATTATCAAGTGACTACTATGTTGGCAGTGATGAGTAATAAGGAAATGGGGAAGCCAATACCCCAAGTAATAATTGATCTTTGATTGTTTTATTTCATAGGCCCTGAAATAAACTAGTCTTTTCATAATTTTATTATATGCATGAAATCAAGTTAAACCAAATACTTTGTGTCAACTTGCTTTCCCATGAATTATTAAACACAAAGAGATTAGATACCAATTTTAAGTATATTCAGAATTTCCTTATGCACTTGATTCATTTCCTCATATTAATTCTGTGTATAAGGGAAAGGAAAATGAAGAATAGCTCATTTCCTATTCAAAACAGTAATCATTTTATTTCCAACAGTTATATTGTAAGAGTTGTTTATTCTTGATGAATGGATTTAAGTAGAACCTGAGAGATGAAAAAGAATTCCAAAATTATATTTATTCTATTTCAATTAAGTGACAATTTTCTTCAACAATTGTACTTGATAAAGATGTATTCACGTAGCTTCAAACAATGCTAACCACAATATTTAGACTCATGGGCAGCCCGGGTGGCTCAGTGGTTTAGCTCCATCTTCAGTCCAGGGCATGATCCTGGAGATCAGAGATCAAGTCCCACGTCAGACTCCCTGCATGGAGCCTGCTTCTCCCTCTGCCTGTGTCTCTGCCTTTCTCTCTCTCGGTGTCTCTCATGAATAAATAAATAAAATCTTTAAAAAAATTTAGACTCATGATTAGATAGTGACAGCATTTCTTTTTATCTTAGTAGTATAATTTTAAAACATTTCCAAAAAGTTTATATTCATCATTGTTGAGATAACAGGATTATGTATGTCAAGACTGACTCTTCTTTTCAAAGATGAGATCAAAGGTATAGATTACATATACCAATGAGCACATTTCTATCAAATATTGTAGTAAACCTACCAAGACATTTATTATCCTACATCATTCTTTTCTGGATAGCCTTAGAATTGCAATCACATACAAAGCCCTCTTCTAATGGAAATTTCTGAGACTAAATAAGGAAGTGACAATTAGAGGTTGTTTACACTTAAGGTATCCTGTTTGTGTTATACCTCCATTATCTTGTTCACGGGGATAGACTCTAGACTAAAAGGCAGCCAATACATAATTGTCTACAGTCTAGACAGAAATCTACGTGGTGGTGGACAGCAAGATTCCACTCAACATAATTTCCCTGGAGAGGTTACTCAACTACTTATCATGGCCAAATAGCACTTATTATTATTGTGATTTTGGTAAAGATATTTTATATTATCTTGTTATATTATGTGTGTAAGTGTGCATTGTGTGTGTATGCATGTGTGTGTTAGTTTAGGTTACCTTCCATGTGAATTAATTTGCTCCCATGGGTTACATGCCCTTTAAAATAGTCAGTGTGTAATCAGAAAAACCTCACTTGAGAGATGCTACTTTAAGTTTTTCAAGCTACCGATCTACATAGGAACTTTTGCTAATTAGCAAAGGAAATGTCATGATTTTCTTGTAAAAATATTGCAATGTACATTTTGCCTTTTGGCTAAAGCAGTCTTACGACATTCTTTGAAAGAGATGCTTCTTATGACAAACAAATTCTCTTAGTCTCATCTCTGTTTCCAGCAGCTACTGCAGTAAACCTTCTATGGAAGCTTCCATGCAGTTTATAATGACCAATATCCTACTAAATTTGATATCTCCTTTATTCAGTTTAAGAAAGAATATGAGCAAAGTATATCAGACATCAAGAATTAATAGCCAAAAAAAGAAAAAAATAGAAAAAAAAAAGAAAAAGAAAGAAAGAAGAATTTATAGCCATGTTGGGACACCTGCGTGGCTCAGTAGTTGAGCGTCTACCTTTGGCTCAGGTGGTGATCCCAGGGACCTAGTATCCAGTCCCATATTGGGCTTGCCACAGGGAGCCTGCTTCTCCCTCTGCTTGTGTCTCTGGCTCTCTGTGTCTCTCATGAATACATAAAATCTTAATAAAAAATTATCTATAGCCGCATTTAGTTGAATGGCAACCTGTGAAACATTATTTTCTGTCAGGGTTAAGTGGTGTTTTTTTTTGTTTTTGTTTTTAATGTGCTCAGATATGTTAAGAAAATACCAGTTAAAACAAAGTTAAATAGATTAATTTATTATAGGACAATAGAGAACCCTTAAAATGTTAAATACTGTGACTTTCAAAACAGAGTCGCTACACAATGTAAATATTACTCAAACCCAGGAAAACACAAACAGTGGGAAAGAAGCTATAGCAGGGTGTCAGGGGTACTTACATATGACAAACTATATGTAGTTTCTAATTTATTGGCTCTCAGTTAAGACCATATGCTACATTTATAAAGAAAAAATTGGTTTTATATTTTCATTTGCCCACATTATTTTACACTTTTAAAAATCTTATTGTCAGGGAAACAAAAGGACTTGCTGAGGTTAGGTGGGTGACCACTACTGTCTTTATCAATTACAGAAGGATTTTGTTAAGCTTCTCAGGAAATAAAGTAGGGATTTTTTCCTGATTAGATTCCCTCAGAAAACTGGAATGATTTTCGGAACATATTTATTTTTCCCTGGCAAGGTCAATGACGTCTGATTAGAAATAGGGTCTATCTGAATCCCTGTTTAGAGAAACAGGAGAGCTGTGTACCATCCTTTTTTTTTTTTGAAGCAATGATACTGGACTGGCCAGACAAAATAATGAGGGCAAAACTTCTGATTTTTACCAGTGGAACACACAAGAAATACAAGAATCACAGCTCTCTTCAATTTGCATTCTGGTTAAATCGAATCTAATTAACTGTAGATTAACTAGATCTAGTTAACTCCTTCCACATCCAAAACTTTCTTCTAGCTGATACTTTTTCTGTGTGATGCAATCACCTTTGAATTTCCTACTCAAATTTTCCAGTGAATGGAACTAATTAAATCACATGTGAACTCTAAACTAATTAATGTTTACATTACAAGAAAATTATTTTCTAATTATAATTGCTTTACTAAAATAGGGATCTGACTTCTGGGGAAACTAGGAGAGCTTCACAGGACACAAGACATTCAAACATCTTCAGTACTATGGATAAAGGAATGCAAATCAGTCCTCAGTTCCATCTGTTTTGCCTTTCTCTTCCTACAAGACTCTACTCTCCTTAAGGTCTAATTGATCTGTACATTTGCTCCTGCATATACTAATTTACCTGCTTGAAGTATTTTGACTTACTCATGAATATTGATGTTAGAATATATGTTAATAAGTTAAGGAATTTCAGTGTTCAATCCAACTTTGACATCTTTCATGAACTCTTCAAATAGATAGATCTGCTGCCATCTTAGAGATAGGAAATAGGGTGAATGGATCATGAGTTTGGTCTGGTAAAACAGTACTCCAAACTGAAGTTGCCTGGAATTACTTCAGTGTTTCCACAAGGCCCTATGTATTTTGTGTATGTTTTGTGATTTAGTTGCCTATATTTTAACAGCCAAATAAATTTGATAGTTTTGACAAACCTACATGCAATATAATAGTTTTCTCAGTAAGAAAGCATAGATATAACATTACATTCCTGTTCTTCAGAATAACAAAGAGACAGTTATTATGAAAAGACTCATTCCCTATGGTGTCATATAGTATATAAGCTGCTCTAGGTCTCAAACTTTTTTTTTTTGAAAGGCAAGATGTTATCTAAAATTAGCTTTTTCTTGTCCTATGTTTCTTATTAAATTACCCTCTGTAATACTATCTAGAATTGATTTTCTAGGTGTTTTTCCATTAAAAAAATAGACTAAGGCCACTTGACTTACATATAATTTATATCAAACACTTGTTTGTTTTGCAAAATGATAGATAGACTACTTGCTTAGTATATCCACAGACACTTCCCATATGGAAAAACTGTACTGGATGACACAATGCCTAAATCTGTCACCTTAGGTGTTGCAGCCAGGTTCAGATAACCTATCAAATTATTGCAACTCAGTGGGCATTGCCTGCATGGATGAATTCTTATTACAACATCACAGATGGCTGGAACCGATCTTCATTGATTGTTGGAATTAACGGTGCATCAACTTATTGTGACATGAACTGTTTTCACGAGGGAAAGGATAAAGTAAACCACCAGATGTAGTAGTTACTTAATTTCTAGACATTCATATGGGAAGCAGTTGTTGAGAATAGATAGTATTAAAAATGGATATTAATTTAATAAAGATAAGATAAGGAAAACTTTTATAAAGCTCGTACTAAACCTGAAATGAGAATTCTTTTTAAGGAACCTAGTTCGATAAGTTATTATTACATATCAATTAATCTTCATAATAAAAAAGATTATCTATCATCTCTCTATCAATCTATTTAATGAGAGTGGGATATGGATAATGTAACTAAAATATGGTAAATCCATTATAATAAATATGGAACTAATATTTAATGGGAAATTCAGGTCAGGCATTCCATCTAGATTGTATTCTCTTCTAAATTATCAGCTGAACAGTAGGTCACTTGGGGTTGTAAACAATATAACCAGTATTCAAATTTGTTATTTATGTATTTGAGTTTGCACTTTTGATAGCAGTACAGAAATAAACTAAGTCAGCTGTATATTTTGAAGTACAATTTGGAGTCAAGATGAATAGCTGACTAGTTAGAATGTTTGCCTTCAGCTTTGGAATTCTCCTCATTCCACCCCAGCTCCCTCCCCCCCCCCCCAATTTAATCAAATGAAAACTGCTTTTTTTTTTTTATGATCTCTGTTATAACAGCAATCATGTAGTTGTGTTCTAACAGGTAAATAAAGTCATATATTCTGACAATGCGTGAAAGTTGTATATGGGGAAAATGCAAGAAATTATATACAACAAATTGCTGTGTGAAGTTCAAAGTAACATGGAGTCATAAATCTGAAATCTAAAAGTATTTATAGGTGATTATAAGACTCATGCTTGTAAGATAAGCAGATGTTTATTTTGCTAGGATAGTTGAGGTAGAAAATGTTCAGTGGAATTTTTGTTGCAAGAAACTTCCCATTTATAAAACAAATGGGAACTGGCTGAATAAAGGTAGGGTGGGGAGGAATGGGTGGGTAACTCCTGGCTGGAAAGAGCACGGTGTTTGAAGCAATCAACCGAGCTATTCACTGTTTTATCTTTGATACTTAGAACATGTTTACATCAAGAGAGTTTATGTGACTTGGTAGCCGAAAGACCCAGAAAGTAGAGTTTAAAGTCAATTCTTGATCTTGTCAGAGGGCAGTGAGAGAGATGCTGCAGTTGAGGGAGACAAATGGCATGGACATTGAGAAACAAGGCTAAGGGGCTGCAGTTGGAGTGGTTCAGATCACACATTAATCATAGGTCTTGATGAACTGCAGTGATCATACTATTCACTGCTTACCTACATCCTAGATATAAAATTAACAAGCATTTTAGTAAATTAGAATTATGGAATTGGGGACAGAATATATTTAAAAGGAATCAGAAGAGTTTGCGAATTCTGGCTTCCTAAAATCCTATAAAGTACTTCCTAATCCAATTCACTAAGAATTAGACACAAATGTGACAAGTTCGGGCAGTTTGCAGAAAGAAGCAAGATCCCAAGCTGATCCATACTATGACCTAGAGGTTAACACAGAGAACATAAAGAATGAGCAGAGCATTCTAATCAATCAAATCAAGTTCCGGACATCACAGGCAGTCACAAAATAACCAAAGCTTGATTATGGGCAAAGTAGCCAAAGTTGGGAAAGTGCCTAAACATGATTGATCTGACATTCACTGGCAGCATCCTAAACTTCTTCTTCTTCTTTTTTTAAAGATTTTATTTATTTATTAAGAAACACAGAGAGAAAGGCAGAGACATAGGCAGAGGGAGAAGCAAGCTTCTAGCGGGGACCCCAAAGTGGGACTCAATCCCGGAACCCCAGGATCACACTCTGAGGCAAAGGTAGACAGATGCTCAACCACTGAGCCATCCAGGTGGCCCAGCATCCAAGGAAATAGGAGCCCATAGTGGACTGCCAAGTATACTGGATATAAAGGAAATGCAAAAACAAATACCAGTGGGACATGGACTAAAGAAGTAATACACCTTTTGGGATGAGGCCTGAAAAGGTCAGGTAAAAGAAAACAGACCGTAGGACACCAGAACAAAGAAACTTACTTGGTCATCATATAGTAAGACCATAAACTAAACCACCTATTCATTCATTAAAAAAAAAAAAAGGCTTTTGAATACTTAAGATATGTCATTCACTGTGATAGATTTTTGGGGATATGGTAGTAACAAAAGAAACATGTTCTTATAGAAAGTATAGTCTAATAAGGAAAATAAGCAATACAAAATAAGAAAATAATTAGAAATTCTGATTAGTGAGAGAAACTAGAGAATGTGAAAGGAAATCTTCAAAAATTGAAGATTTGACTAAATTTAGACAATAGGATCAGAGTTAGCTTTCTGTGATAGTAACAATTAAGGTGGAAGGTAAAAACAGGGCATCTATAGGAAGAAGAGAGATGTGAGGTAGGCAAAATGTCAGACATGAAAATTCTGTTTTATTTTATGAGAAAATATAAACATTGTCCTAAAGGAAAAATTTGTAACTATTTTGAACCCTCATTTCTGTATATCGAACATATTTATTAAACTTATCTCAGTTTATTAGATTTTTAAAGATTAAACATTGCATTTCTAAAATCTATAAGTATTCAACTTTAAGTGGGAAATTATTTTATAGAGTAAATACTTTCTTGAATTTTATTCTGACAAATGACACAATGTGTGTACATTATGAAATATTAAGTTTAATATATATTTTATTTTGAGATCACAAAATATTCATTTTGTTCTTATTTTTTTTTTGCCCAATTCCTTTTGAATAATTTGTTATCATTTTTAAACAGTTTTATTTTGTTTCAGGGTAACAGAAATAAAAGGATTTAGACACTTGAAATTCACATCTAAGATACAATTTGTTTTCTTTTTTAAATATTTTTGATTCTTTATTTATTTGAAAGAGAGAGAGAGAAAGAGCAAGATCAGGGGAAGGGGCAAAGTTGGAAGGAGAGGGAGAGGAAGACAGAGAATCTCAAGCAGACTCCATGCTTGGCACAGAGCCAAATCCTGGGCTCTATCTTGCGACCCTGAGATGATAACCTGAACTGAAACCAAGAGCCAGTTGATCAATCGACTGAGCCACCAGGCACCCTCTAAGATGTACTGTGGATAATAGGCTGTGTTAAATAGTTCCAAATTTCCTAAACTTCTGATGGAATTTTTGGACTTTTTCTCCAGAATAAACACATCCATTGAAATATAGCTGCAAAAAAAATTGCATGTTCTTTCAGGGTATTTGTAGGTAATATAAAACTCTTTCATGGACCCATAGGTTCTCAGGTCAAAAATATTTGCCCAAAATAAATTTTATGATTGATGAGTAGGAGTGGGGAGCAATAGGCCCCTCTGTTGAAAGTACTGGTGCAAATGAAAGCATCTCTCATCTACAAACCATGTCTAACATTTAGTCACCGTATGTCCTGAGGCCAACTTTTAAAAATGATGACAATGGCAGTATGCTTGCCTAAAAGATGTCAGTATTCAGTAAGGCAAAAATTAGAAAGTATAAAGGTTTGGCTGGGTCAAAACCCTCCCACTCTGCCCCTTCCCCTGCTCTTACTCTTTCTGGGGCAAAAGCTGAAGGCAAGAACAATTTTAATCATTTTGATTGGCCAAAAGTTGAAATTATATGTTCTGTGAAGAGTGAATTAAAGTGACAAAAAGAAGAAAATGGTGTCTTAAGATGCTTTCAACTTTAAGAACAGGGTCAGGAAAAGCAAATGGGCTCTGGTTTGAAGAGCAAAAAAGAGTCTGAACTAAGGTAATTGATGTGAAGATAAAGTAACCAGTAAATGAAAGAGACACAGGGGAGAAAAAAAAATTAGGAGTTGAGTTGAAGTAATTTGCTCTAAATTGAAGATTCCTGGCTAAAAGAGACATCTTGAAAGTCCTTCTGAAAAAAAAAAAAAAAAAAAAAAAAAGGAAAAAAAGAATAACGTACTTTTAAGGCTGTTGGCTTGGGAAGCTCAGAAATAGGTTTACATTCACAAAAAAAAAAAAAAAAGTCAAAATTGGTGCAGTGAAATAATTATGATATTCCCTACCTTCATTGCTCTAAGTCTCTGCTGTTTTAAGGGGTGCTGGTAGGAAAATGAAACCAAATACCAATAGAATCCAATGTTCCTAAATTCCAAGTGTGTGTTCTTGAGATCAAGTGCGGTTCTGTATGGTGGACTCAGCAAGCTGCGACATGTAAGGGCTTTTCCACGCGTAGGCACCCAGAGATACTAGTTTTACTTCCTTTTGTCTCTTTTAGGCATGGAATGGGGTGGATAGAGGGAGGGACACCAGTTTATATCACCCAGATCCAACAACATTCAGCTAGATTACTTTCCTGCTATGCTGAAAAGTCTACTCATGTTTTTAGTCTATCTGGTTAGCCCATGGCTTTCCATGGCTCATCTCAATTCTCTGCAAACTTGGTAATTCAGGTTCCATGATTTTCCATCATAACAATTAGGTCGATTAATATATAGAGAGTAGGTTTGCACTTTAGGTTTATAATTTCCTTTTATAGAGAGTAAGTTTGCCCTTTAGATTTATAATTTCCTTTTTCAGCTAGATTTATCTCTGAAATCAAAGCATTGGCTCTCAGTTTTTTCTTACTCCTGGAGTTGCTGCATTATCATGCAATCTCTTTCTGAAGAGAGCTCTCTGGTAGATCCTATTCCCTCCCTCTCTCCTAACCACTGAGTCCTTGCCTCATGCCCCATGACTTTTTTGATGGTTTGCATTTTCTACATTCTATTCTCAAGCATCTGAATACATATAAAGAGCTTAAATGTTTCTGAGAAATTTGACTTTCTCCTGTCAGTGGCTTCAAGTGGGTAAGAGGGCAGCAAGTTGAAGCAAATACAAAGACTGGCTATATGTGTTGATAATCTTTTAATTCCTCTTCTTTTCCTGCAACTCTTCTCCACACCTGACAATGTTTACCTGTAATTTAAATTTTATTGTAAAGGGTCTGGGCTGTGATTTCTTCTGCTCTATATTCATTGATGCAGCTACTTGTGTGTTCCATCTACCAGGAATTCAGCAAATTCCTATGCTTTATCGAATGATTATTCCTCGATATCCTCTATGATTTTTTTAATGGATTTTATCTTTTCTTTTGGTACAATTTATGTAAATAGAAGTAAATTCATGTGTTCCATCCACCATGTTGAGCTAGAACTCACCTTTTCATATTTTAACCATCACCCAATACCTATTTTAATCTCATCTGTTTTGAAAAAAGGGGACTTCCATATAAAATTTCCTGGCCTTTGAAATATAAAGTTAATTCATAAAGAACTCATGCCCCTACAAAAAGGAGAGAGAGACACACACAGAGACAGAGAGAGAATTGTCAAGTTAAAATAAAGAGGATCAATAGTTAACTATTTTCATTATTTTTTTTTCAGTCTTAATCTAAAACTGAGAGGGGACATTCAGAATGGAAGATCAACTAAACCAGATTTGAGAATGTAGGCATTAATTTGAATTCATAGTTGATTTTTACTTGAAGCCTAGAAGTAGGCTTTTTAGAAAGGGTGAACACCTAGGACATTGTCCAATATCTTATTAAGAATCTCTTGCTTTGAGCCCCCATGACAAAGTCCTATCAGATTTAAGAGATATTAACAAGCTGGTAGATTTCTGAAAAAAAGAAGTCCAGTTTTTGTAGAAAAATTATAGATTATAAGTCATTGCAAAGATTTTTGGAAGTTGGTAGTGTGTAAAAATATAAATATAATTTTGTTTATGCTTAAGAGGTTTAATTTGTTTTAATTTAATATAATTCAATTTTTTCCCTTTGCAGATTAATTAGGAGATTCATTTTGTTCTTTTTGTGGAAGAATGGAAAATCTGTGACATAAAGTACGTAAGTTTCTGCCAAGAAAGAGCAGCTGAGTTTCATGTGGATGGAGAAAGGATTGTCAGGGAATTTCCTTTTTCTCTACCATCTTGAGGGAAATTTCCCATTGAATATTCTGGGTTCATTGATCTAATTATCTTCCTGTGTCTTTCAGGTAACAATAAGCTTCTAAATTATCACACATTTGGGCTCCCTGGGTGCCGCAGTGGTTTAGCACCTGCCTTTGGCCCAGGGCGCGATCCTGGAGATCCGGGATCGAATCCCACGACGGGCTCCCGGTGCATAGAGCCTCCCTCTGCCTGTGTCTCTGCCTTTCTCTCTCTCTGTGTGACTATCATAAAAATAAAAATTATTTAAATTATCACACATTCCCTAATCTTTTTATAATAAATAAAAATGTTTTGGATGTTTTTAAATTTTTGTCACAATGAATATGGCTAATTGGAGAGAATATTTCAAAAGGTTTCCCTTTTCTAGGAAGATAAAGTCCTTATTAACAGTAATGTAAAATATTACTTCCACTTGATCAATTCCACATAGCTAAAGAACTAAAAGAAAACGAATTCTAATGGATTCCTTTAGAGTAATAGATTATGACTAATATTATAGACTGGTAATCTCATGCATTAGGAGGAATCTTTAAAATAACTTGCATCATTTGGTATATATTAAAGAAATTAATATATTTTGTTAGCATAATTTTCATTTAAGTTCTATTTAGGAATATAGTATCTAGAGTTTTTAAAAAGATTTTATTTATTCATGGGAGATAGAGAGAGGCAGAGAAGTAGACAGAGGGAGAAGCAGGCTCCTTACAGGGAGCCATATGTAGGACTCAATACCATACCTGGGGTCATGACCTGAGCTGAGGGCAGAAGTTCAACCACTGAACCACCCAGGGGTCCATATCTAGAAATTTTCAACCACTACAGTGTTCTATTTATTATAAGCATATAAAAATCATAATAAAGATATTAGCTTATAGTATTTATAATTTTAAATATCCACTGTCTTTCCAAAACAAACAAAAATACAAAGGGCAAATGATAGATTGGCTGATTAAAAATTAATTTTTCTGATAAAAAAATCCTTTACTTAATGGAGAGACAAGACACACACATAAAAAGAAAAAGAATACTATAGAAATAAAGGCTAAATCATACTTAGGAAATATGTTTTCTATTCACATTATAGTAGTTCTATTTAAAGCTATTGCATGGATTAATGGAAAAAGAAATAATGGACTATAGGACTTTTTGCAGAAGATTCAAATTATGTCATTTTTAGCAAATTTCTTATCTTCTTAGTTTCTCATTTATTTGCAAATAAAGTTTTTATTATTAGATTACTTATTAGATTGATTAACACCTAAAATTTTTCTTAATAAATAAATAGATCCAATACTAGGACAATCAGATGGCATTATTATTGCTTTTTTAATATAATATTTTTGGAACAGTTTTAGGAATATAGCAAAATTGATTGAAAGGAAAAAAGATTCCTGTATTTTCCCTGCCCTCAAAACATGCACAACTTCCCCACGATCAACATTCTGCTTCAGAGTGGTACATTTGTTACAATTGATGGGTCTATATTGACAAATCGTTATCATCCACAAAGTCCAAAGTCAAGGGTCACTCTTGGTATTGTACATTCCAGAATTTTAGACAAAGATATAATGACTTGCATCCACCATTGTAGTATCACAGGAAATTGTTTCATTGTCCAAAAAATCCTGCAGTTCTACATATTCATCTGCCTCCCCACTAACTGCTGACAATCATGGATCTTTTTACAATCTCCATAGTTTCGCCTTTTCCATAATGCCATATAGTTAGAATCATACAGTATGAAGTCTTTTCAAATTGGTTTCTTTCACTTAGTAACATGAATTTAAGATTCCTCTATGTCTTTTCATGACTTGACACCTCATTTCTTTTTAGCACTGATTGATATTCCATTGTCCAGATGGACCACAGTTTATTTATTCATTCACCTATTGAAGGATATATTGGTTGCTTCCAAGTTTTGGCAATTGTGAATAGAACAGCTGTAAACAACCATGTGCAGGTTTTTATGAGGACCTACGTTTTCAATTCATTTCAATTAATTCCAAGGAGTATGATTGCTGGATTGTGTAGTAAGAATATGCTCAGTGTTATCAGACACTACCAAATTATCTTTCAAAGAGGCTGCACTGTTTTGCATTCCAGGCAACAATGAGTGAGAGTTTATATTGCTCCACATTCTCACCACCAGTGTTTTGGATTTAGGCCACTGTAAAAGATAAATAGTAGTGTCTCGTTTTAATTTTCAATTCTAATGGCATATGATATTAAATATCTTTGGTTATTCCTACTTGCCATCTGTTTATCTTTTTTTTTAAATTGAAATATCATTAACATACAATATTATATTAACTTCAGGTGTACAAGATGGTGACATTTTTACACATTACACAATGATCTTAAATCTAGTGACCAGATGTCACCTTACAAAGTTGTACAATATTATCGTCTCTACTCCCTGTGCTGTATATTATATCCCCATGATTTATTTACCTTATAACTTGATGTCCTTCACCCATTTACAAGCCCCCTTTCCTTTGGCAACCATCAGTTTTTTGTATCTATGAGTCTTGTTTTGTTCTATTTTTTCTATTCATCTGTTTTGTTTCTTGGATTCCACGTACAAGTGAAACATATGGTATTAGTTGCTCTCTGTCTTATTTCACTTAACATAATACCTTCAAAGTCCATCTATATTGTTACAAATGACAAGACTTCTTTCTTCTTTTTCTTTCTTCTCTTTCTTTCTTTCTTTCTTTCTTTTTTTTTCTTCTTTTTCTTTCTTCTTTCTTTTTATAAAGTTAGAGTAATATTTCACTGTATATTATATCATATGTCACATCTTCTTTACCATTTATCTATTAATGGACACTAGGTTGATTCCACATTTTGGCTGTTGTAATTAATGCTGCAATGCATATGGAATGAATATATAGTATTCTATTTAAAATGCATGTATAGAATTATATACAGAATGCATATATAGAATTTTCAAATTAGTGTTTTTATTTTCTCCGCATAAATACCCAGTGGTGGAATGGTGAGAGGATATATCCTTATCTTGTTCATGATCTGAAAGGGAAATATAGTTTTTAACCAGTAAGTACTATGTTAGCTCTAGGTTTTTGTAGGTGTTCTTTATCAAGTTGAGAAAGTTCCCCTCTATTCCTGGTTTGCTGAAAGTTGTTATGAACACATGTTGGATTTTGTTGAATGACTTTTCTGCATCTATTAATATGGCCACGGGATTTTTCCTCTTTAGCTTGTTGGTATTATGGATCATACTAATTGAATTTTGAATTTTGAGCCAGATTTGCATATCTGCAATAAACACCACTGGTTGTGGTGTCTAATTCTTTTTATACATTGTTGGATTCAGTTTGCTAATATTTTCTTAAAGAGTTTACATCTATTTTCATGAGAATTATTGGTCTATAGTTTCTTATTATATTTTTATTGATTTTAGTATTAGGTAATTTTCTTTCATAGAATGAGTTAGGAAGTATCCTCTTTTCTTCTATCTTCTGGAAAAGATTGTAAAGATCTGGTTTTATTTCTTCCTTAAATGTTTGGTAGCATTTACCAGTGAACTCTCTGTTCACTGTACTTCTGTTTGGAAGGTTATTATTTATTCTTTTAATTTCTTCAATTTCTAGATATAGATTTATTCAGATTATCCATTTCTTCTAGTGTGAATTTTGACAGAATGTATTTTCCAAAAAATGGTTTTATTTCATCTGGGTTATCAAAGTTGTGGCAAGAATGTTTTCATAGTTCTCCTTTTGATGTCCATTGTCATTATTATTTTTTAGTAAAAATACAAGTAATTAATCATTCAAATTAAAACAAAAACCCCCCTCAATTTCCAGATTGATATAATTCAAATTTACAGATAGAAAAGTGTAATTTCTTGGATGGCAATAGAGAGATAATACATTTTAATCAATGTGTATTAGTATATAATTATGAAAAGACATTTGATGAATGGGGCACTCAAGTTAGTCTTAGCTAAATCTAGGATTAAATTTATTTTATCTTAATAGGAATCAATCTTTCTCATTTTGCTAGTGTCCTCATGGTTATAATTATCTATATTTTGAAAATTAGTCATAAGGATTTCCAGCCATTTACTGCACTTAAGCAAATCTAGAAGTATTGCTTTACCTACATTAAAGAGAATGCTTAAAATAATAATATAGTCCAATTATCTGAAACTTTGTAATCAACATAAATATAAATATTTATATAAATAGAAACATAAATATAGCATCTTCTATGTTAATAGAAGTGAATAGCATATTCTGAGATATTATCTTTGGTCTCTTGCTCGTAATCTTTTTATTCTCTTGTATTTTATTTATAACGTTTTTTTTAAAGATTTTATTTATGTATTCATGAGAGACACAGAGAGAGAGGGAGACTTATGCAGAGGGAGAAGCAGGCCCCTGGCAGGTTGCCCATTGCAGGACTGGATCCCAGGACCCCGGAATCACGACCTGAGCCAAAGGTAGATGCTCAATCACTGAGCAATCCAGGTGCCCTTATTTAAATCTTGTTCACTGACCCTAATTGTAATATTCAAATTTTTCTGCCTATCTCGGCTGTGCATGTTATTATTCATCTATGTCAGTTTACTGATGCCTTTGATTATCTAATGAATTTTATGGATCCATTGCTCTCTCTTCTTACAGAAACGCTCAAATGTTTGTTGTTTAAGTTCATGTGCTTAAATTGTTTGCACACAGATTTTGCATACAATTTGAGATGATTTCCAGATATTCTGAAACCCGTCCATTTTCTCCTTAGGAGAACTGAGGATTTTAGGATAAGAAGATGTGCTTGAGATCTGTAAACTCTGCTTCCCAAGATTCTACATTTTGCCAGTACCATATGCTTTGGTCTTACAGTTGATTCCAACAACAGCTTCAAATTTTGAATTTAATTTTTCAGTAACAATGAAATAAACTTCTTGTCTTGATGTGTTCTTTCTTTATGATCCCTTCCAATGTTGTATACACTAGCATCAGTATTATTTAATACCCAAACAATAGTTATTTTTCAGTCTTGATGTCAATCCATTCAACATTGAGAATTATTTAAATTATAACTTAAGAAATTATTTGTAGGGATCCCTGGGTGGCGCAGCGGTTTGGCGCCGGCCTTTGCCCCAGGGCGCGATCCTGGAGACCCCGGATCGAATCCCACATCGGGCTCCCGGTGCATGGAGCCTGCCTTCTCCCTCTGCCTGTGTCTCTGCCCCCCTCTCTCTCTCTCTGTGACTATCATAAATAAATAAAAATTAAAAAAAAATATTTAAAGAAATTATTTGTAAAAGGTGAAACCAAGGTAAGTGGCTAAAATAAATGACCAGTCTGCTGTTGACGTTATGTTTTCCATATATATTCATCATGCCCCCTTGAGCTCAGCTAACTACCTGGAGTCCATAGTTTACCTGGTTCTATTTGTCTGATAAGAAACCTGCATTTTTGCTTTCATCTTCACCTCATAGTTGGCAGTATGGATTCAGAATTCTATTATAATTCAGTACTGGGCAGTAAATATGATATTTAAGTTTTATTTGATATAAATCTTAACAGTAACCTTACCAGGCACTTCATTCTAAGGATACTATAGGAGCTACATCTAGAATTATAAAAAAATAAACCTTGTTATAAATGATGAGGATTAGTTTTAAATGCTTCCATAGTAGTAATATACAAATATGAATTATATAATTGCTCAGAGATGGATTTCATAGGAAGTTTTTTATTCTATTTATTTTTACCTCCAAAGAAATGTATTTTTAAGCCAGAAATACTGGGAAATATGTACTTTAAAATATAAATGATTCTTAATACATATGATAAAGATTTTTAGGAAAAAAAAACTGATTTGGAGGGAAATGGTGAGAATCAATTTTTAAAATCACAATCTGATGATTTCACTTCTGAACAAAGTCTCCAAGTGGAATTACTGGTCTTTACAAACATATGTGTTTTATTTAGGAGTTTGAAGACGAGTCATTCTTTAAAAACAGCTGGATGTCATCTGCAAAGAGTGAGAGTTTGACTTCTTTGCCAATTTGGATTGCTGAGACTAGGACTTCCAGTACTATGTTGAACAGCAATGGTGATCATAGACACCCTCGTTGTGTTCCTGACCTTAGGGGAAAAGCCCTTAGTTTTTCCCCATTGAGAATGATATATAGAAAACCCAAAATACTCCACTCAAAAATTTCTAGACCTCATATGTGAATTCAACAAAGTGGCAGGACATAAAATCAATGTATCGAAGTCAGTTGCATTTCTTATACACTAATAATGAGACAGAAGAAAGAGAAATTAAGGAGTCAATCCCATTTACAATTGCACCCAAAACTATAAGATACCTAGGAATAAACCTAACCTAAGAGGCCTAAACCTAACCAAAGGATCTGTATCGGAAAACTATAGAACCACTCATGAGATAATTTGAAGACAAAAAATAAAAAAAAAAAAAAGGAAAAATGTTCCATGTTCATGGATTGGAAGAACAAATGTTATTAAAATATCTATGCTACCTAGGTCAGTCTATACATTCAATGCAATCCCTATCAAAATATCATCAACTTATTTCACAGAGTTGGAACAAACAATCCTAAAATTTTTACTGAACCAGAAAAGAACTCGAATAGCCAAAGGAATGTTGAAAAGAAAACCAAATCTGGTAGCATCACAATTCCGTACTTCAAGCTGTATTACAATGCTGTAGTCATCAAGATAGTATGGTAGTGGCACAAAAAGATCAATGGAACAAAATCGAGAACTCATAAATGGACCCTCAACTCTATTACCTGCTAATCTTTGACTAAGCAGGAAAAAATAGCCAATGGAAAAAGTCTTTTCAACAAGTGGTATTGGGAAAACTGGACCGCTACACGCAGAAGAATGAAACTGGGCCATTTCCTCACACCATACACAAGAATAGACTCAAAATGGATGAAAGACCTAATTGTGAGACAGGAACTCATCAAAATACCAGATTAGAACATAGGCAGCAACTTTTGTGACCTCAGCCATGATAACTTCTTACTAGACACATCTCCGAAGGGAAGGGAAACAAAGGCATGAATGAACCATTAGTACTACAGCAAGATAAAAAACTTTTGCACAGCAAAGGAAACAGTTGACAAAACCAAAAAACTGACAGAATGGGAGAAGATATTTGCAAATGGCATATCAGTAAAGGGCTTGTATCCAAAATCTATAAAGAATTTATCAAACTCAACATCCAAATAACAAACAATCCAACCAAGAAATGGACAGAAGACATACACAGACATTTCTCCAGAGAAGACATACAAATGGCCAAAGACACATGGAAAAATGTTCAACATCACTTGGTGTTAGGGAAGTACAAATCAAAACCACAATGAAATATGACCTCACACTGGTCAGAATAGCTAAAATTAACAAGTCAGCAAACAACAGATGTTGGTGAGGAAAAGAAGAAAGGGGAACTCTCGTACACTGTTGGTGGGAATACAAGCTGGTACAGCCACTTTGGAAAACAGTATGCAGGTTCCTCAAAAAGTTGAAAATAGAGTTATCCTATGACCCAGTAATTGGACTATGGGGTATTTATCCAAAGATATAAATGTAGTGATCCAGAGAGGCATCTGACCCAATGTTTATAGCAGCCATGTCCATAATAGCCAAATTATGGAAAGAGCATAGATATCCATTGACAGATGAATGGATAAAAAAGATGTGAGATACACACACACACACACACACACACACACACACACACACACAATGGAATACTACTCAGCCATTTAAAAAAAAGTGAAGTATTGCCATTTGCAAGTACATGGGTGGATGGAACTAGAGGATATTATGCTAAGTGAAATAAATCAATCAGAGAATTTTTATATGATCCCACTCATATGGGGAATTTAAGAAACAAAATAGAGGATCATAAGGGAAGAGGAAAAAATAAGACAAAATCAGAGAGGGAGACAAATCATAAGACAGTCTTAATCATAGGAAACAAACTGAGGGTCACCGAAGAGAAGGATGAGGGGATGGAGTAAATGGGTGATAGACATTAAGGAGGGCACGTCATGTAATAAGTACTGGGTATTTTTTTAAAATATTTGTTTATTTACTTATTCATGAGAATAACACAGAGAGAAAGAGGCAGAGACACAGGCAGAGGGAGAAGTAGGCTCCATGCAGGGAGCCCGATGTGGGACTCCATCCCGGGTCTCCAGAATCACACCCTGGGCTGAAGGCGGTGCTAAACCTCTGAGCCACCGGGGCTGCCCAGTACTGGGTATTATACAAGACTGATGAATCACTGACCTTTACCTCTGAAACCAATAATACATTATATTCCAATTAATTACATTTAAATAAAAATTTAAAAATAGCTGGATGATTTTTATAAGATGGGCTATGGATAGACTCTTAGTCCCTGATTGGAGATGAGATGGAACAATGAATAAAATCTAAAGTGTTGACTGTACAAAATGCTTTTCTACATAAATCCTTAGCATTTACAGATTTAGCATTCATGAATTTGAGTAGTCACAGGTGAGTTTAAGAGATAATGTAATAATTTTTTATGGAGATATGATATTGGGGAACTGGTGTGGAGCTATAATTCGTAGCAGAAATTGAGACAAGTAATGAGTTCAGAGTCTGCTTCTCAAACCAATTCTTGTTGCTATCTTATTAAATTATTGCAGCTTTTCTTTTAAATAGGAGGAAACTATATAGTATCTGGGATTAACGTATTTGAAGATATGAGATTTTCAGATATGTGCCCCAAATGTCAGGAGTCTATTATATTAGCACCACTTTCTAAATTCAATGTGGAAGGAAAATGAGTCAACTAAATTGGGAAAGCCTGATAATAGGGGAGGATACATAGTTGCCCAGCATCACCTATCAATTCCATATTTCAAAGAGTGTTGCACAGCCAAACCTTAGGCTAAGTGTAAACACTTTTTGTATATTCTCAATAATAAGCAAGAATAATAATGGTTGCAACGCAGAATGTTTGTTTTGACGGCTCTGAGTGGGGACAATTAAACGAGACTTTTCCTTATCTAAAGGGATATTGTCTTAACCTGTTTGAACTGCCATAATGAAATACTGTAGACCTGGTGGTTTTAGCAACAAAAATGTATTTCTCTCATTTCTGGAGGCTGGGAATCCCAGATCAAGGTCTAGCAGAGTTCAATTTCTGGTGAGAGCTTCCTTCCTGGCATACAGAGGGCTCCTTCTTGTGCCCTCTTTTTTCTCTGAGTGCTCATAGGAAGAGAAGGGAAGAGCTCCACTGTGTCTCTTCTATCAGAATACCAATCCCACTGAATCTTGACCCCACCCTAATGCCCTTGTTTAACTTTAATTATCTCCTTTTAGGCCCTATTTCGAAGTAAGTCACATTGAGGGACTAGAGCTTCAACATATGTATTTAGAAATACACAATTTAGTTAAAAACAGGTACTTTTCTATGAGAAGTAATATCATGGCTAAAATCTGACATACTAACTCTATTATTGAGCTTACAACATTGTGGCATAGAGAGCTTGACTAACAGTTCCAAAGTTACATAGGTAGTTTGTGGAAGAAAAAAAATATAATCAAATACATTATTTGGCTTCCATTCTCTGGTAATTGCTACCTTAAAAATTATGTCACTCTGAATGGTGTGATCAAGCTTATCAATATATATTGTTCATTGACCAGACTGCACTAATACATAAAGGAAAGGAATTCTACTCTAGCTAACATAGCTTTTTCCGGTAAATGTCTTGAAAAGCACTTTGAGTCAGGTAATGTTATAGAAAAAGGGTCATCAAAGTTAACTTCTAACATACTTCAGATTTTGTCTTCTGATTCAGAAGCACATGTCCACTCTTAAGGGATTTATTGTTCATAACTCCATGTACTAGCTGAGTTTCTATTTGATATGGCATTTGAGCAGATGGGTCCTACTAGACGAATAAGCATTAGCTGATTGACAAGCTAAGGGCAAGGCAATGTGGTATTAATGCCACATGCTCTCTTGTCTTCCGTTTTTAGATCTCAGAAGAGGTATGTATTATCTCCCAGATATTGATTGAAAAGTTGAGGGTGAACTAACTTTTAAAAGTTCCCCAAAACAAAGAACCTGCAAATATCTAATGTTAAATCAAGATTTGTGGAAAAGCTTTTCCAACTAGTCTGTTCCAAAATAGGCTTAAATCAAACTCAAGGATGAGTAAAACGGAAACATGGATATATTAATAATTAAATACGAATAATATTTTTAAAGGTTGACATGAAAATGCAATAGTCGAAAGATAAAATATTCTTGAAGCAATTACTTATTTAATAAATACATTTGAGTATCCTCTGCATAACAGCAAATATGTTAAGCCCTGGGATATAGTGAAGAAAAACACTGAGTTAAGAGTCCAGTGGAAGATTAAGAGAGATACATGAACAATTATAATAAAAGGATAGAAGGGCTATAATGGAGGATATTTATTGTGCTGAGAAGTGTTTGTTGTTGGTTTTAAATTTTTTTTTTTCCAGAACAATCCAGTTAGACTTGCTGGAGTCTCTAGTCAGGAATACCAACCTGATACCCTGAAAGAAGTGTTATCTAGGCTGAGACCTGAGCATGAATGGGATTTATACATTTGAGATGCTTCTTTCAGTCTAATATGTTCAATTCTTATTTTTATGGTTTCTGAATATTCTGGTATGTATAGCTTTAAATAAAAGACATTATCCAAAAAGCAATAAAGAGCCCTTAAAGGGCTTTATATGGGTGTGTCCTAATCATATTTTCTTTTTGGAGCACTTTAGATGCAAAGTGGATAATAAATTGTAGCAGGAAAGACTGGAGGGAAGGATTTCAGCTAGGAAACTCAATGGGAAAAATAATGAGGCTGAAATGAGATGGTGGCTGGATAGTAAGGCAAAGAGGGTAGATTGTGGAAAATTTTAGAAAACAAGATAGACATGAGTTGGTGATTGATTAAAAGATGACCAAAGTTTGATGTCTTGGTTTCCTGGTTTGGGTAGCTGTGTTATTAAAAATAGAGAAGATGAATAAGAAGTAAATTTGTAAGTAAATACTTACAGAATTTAGTTTTGTACATGCTGATTTTTGAGCGATCTATGCTTAATCCAGTAACAAATAGAATATTGAAGGTTAAACAAATTTGGATTAAAAAAATAACTCTCAATATGAAAATTCTATTATAGTACATAACCCTTTAGTTAAAGTATTAAGCTGGTAGATTATTTACAAAATATATATATTTTTAAATATGGGCAGCCCTAATCTGCCTCTCCTTATATTACACACCCACAATTCAGTTTACTTTTCTTTCTAACCAAAATAGAGGACCACCACTTCTAAAAAGATGCCCAGTGAATTTTGAGAAATCTTCTTTTTCAAAGCCCAGGTCAACATTTACTGGGCATGTTCATGTCTGAATCACAGTGTAATGCAAACTATGACATCTCTTAAACTGACAAATGAATATTTTGAGAAATCAGATAAAAGAACTTTGAGTTATAATCCTCTGCTTCTCAAAGTCTTAAATTATCTGCTACATGCAGAGCTACCTTCTGCTCTCTTTAAGCATTTATAACTTTTCTTTATTCCCCTCTATTTCAGTGAGGTCATTCACATTAAGATCACTAGTAATCAAATCTTGGAAACACAATTCTCCCAGATTAATTCTTCTTGCTCAAGATTGCTTTAACTCTTCAAGGTCTTTAGTGATTCTATACAAATTTTAGGATTTTAAAAAGATTTCCGTGAAAAATGCCATTGGAATTTTGGTAGGGATTGCATTGTATCTGTAGATTACTTTGGGCATTTTAACAATATTAATTCTTCCAATCTGCAAATACAGGATATCTTTCCACTTGTTCATGGCTTCTTTGGTTTATTTTTGATTGTTTAAATAAAAATGCTTTACTGATTTAGCAAAAGAAATGCATATTCTGAAATTTTCTATCTCTGTGTGAACTTTTGATGGTTTCATGGCTTAACAAATTATTTGAGGACAACCTACTTTAAAGGAATACCAGATAAAATACTAATTCTGGACACATTCCCAAAATGTTAAAAATGTTTAAAAGAAAAACAAACTCTACCTTTTCTTGTTGACTTTTGATAGATGACATACTAGAAAACCTCTGGTCATAGAATTTAAGATACTGCAATGAGTGACAGTTTCTACTCAGCTAATTGACAACCAGGGACAAAAATAAATCAAAAGAAGTGCATTATGATATCACTCAACATGACCTGTTAGGAAATGTTACAGTGTTTGTTTTTTGAAAGTGAGGCTGAATTTTTGAATTACAACATTGAATAGTTGGTTACCTCTTGTAAAGAAAAATATCAAGTAAGTCTTTCCTTGAAGTATTTAACATGTTTCTGTTTAAACGATTTAGCATAATTCCATGCATTTTCTTCTTCCTCTTTTTAAAAATTATATTATTTATTTATTTATTTATTCGAGAGAGAAATAGACAGAATGTGAAGCAAACTCTGTGCCAAGCACAGAGCCCAACACGGGACCCAATCCCACAACCACAAGATCATGACTGAGCCGAACCAAGAGTTCAGAGGCTCAACCAACTTAGCCACCCAGATGCCCCAAGAATTGTAAGCATTGTATTCAAAGAGATCTTAAAATTATAGTCAATATTATTGTATAGTTTTATAGTTTCAATATTTCTATTAAAGTATAATAATTACCAAATTTCAAAGTCCCATAAATATGAGTATCATGATTTCCACTCTCATTGTTTTTCCTTATGTATGATAGAGATTCAAAAATAAATTGCATTTGCTCAAACAAAAATTGTCTGAGGAGACGCTGAATATTAACAAAGGACTCACCTTTGAGTCTCATTATGTGATATAGGAAATGTAATAAGAATAAAAATAAGTGCTTATATCTGTACTGGCCTAAAGAGTGAGTAAAAACATTTAATCTTTAGCAAAGTAAAATAATTTTTCTCCTGAAATTTTCTAGCTAATTGAACCATTAGAAAGGAGAACTAATCAGCCTTGAACACCTGCTCTATGGTTTATATTATGCTGCACGCACATGGTTCAGTTCATTATAAAACATTCAAAAGTCCAAGGTTAAATGAGAACCATGTAAATTAGAGGGTTTTTTAAAGGTGAAATATGTTTTAAGTTTATAAGATCCTATTTTTTTAATGCTGAGTTTATATAATTTCTTAGTGTTAAAATGATTTCATTTTATTAAATGATAGAACCTGATAGATGTGGAGTTTGCTTTCACTCTTATTTGGAAGAATTTCGTAGAAACCCTCCATGAGTTGATAGTGGTTTGAGAAAGTGCTATAGTTTCATGGAATGTGAAATTATGGAAACTATGATTGAACCTTACAAGATACCTTCATAGTATTTACTATTATTCCAATAGAATGGATGATAAATGGAGGAAAACAAAAACAAAAACAATAGAATGTTCCAGGTCATCAGACAATGAAGAGGTGATGGCAAATTCAAAGAGAAACGAACGGAAATCAGTTGAGTGTTGATGTATTAATGTATCGACTACCATTGATTGAACCATTACTGTGTATTCTTTCCTCTCTTAGAAAAATAAAACCATCTTTAAAGCTGATACTTTGAATAATTACTTTTGTCATATTTCTTACAGTCTACCACATTTAAATGTGGCTTTTTGCATGCTCTTCCTGTAATGTCTCTTCTTATTTCTTTCATAGATGGGTTTAATGGCTTGACAATAATGTGGATCTAAATAACAAAAGATGCAAAGAGAGGTTTAGAAGAGGCTGTTGTTTGAGAGGAATGGATTGTCCTTTGGGAGAAAGACCAGAAGTAAGTTTTAAAATTAAAAATAAATTATTAAAATATGGAAAATCATGGTACCAAATGAGAAAGTTTGCATACAAGGTAATTCGCTAAAGTTTAAGCTAAATCTCAAAACTATAGTGACCATCACAGTGGGAGAAAAATAGTTATCAGTGAAAA
Source organism: Vulpes vulpes (assembly GCF_048418805.1). Taxonomy (NCBI): domain Eukaryota; kingdom Metazoa; phylum Chordata; class Mammalia; order Carnivora; family Canidae; genus Vulpes; species Vulpes vulpes. Next base: position 44,029,953 of record NC_132782.1, read on the forward strand.
TCTAAGCAGGAGGTAAGTGTAGTGAGGCCGCAGCTCATGATAGATAGG